>NC_133654.1:168769424-169033548 GCF_009905375.1 Apium graveolens | reverse complement strand
TACAGCACATATACCAACTTCACTTGCATCACACTAACCTCGAATAGTGTATTGAAATCTGTAAGGCTAAAACTGGAGCATTACAAAGCTTTTCCTTAAATCTCATCAAAAATGCCTTTTGCGCTTGATTAGACCATTCAAACTCACCCTTTTTGAGTACTCGGTAATAGAGCCGTAATAGAAGAAAAGTTTTTTGATAAATCTTCTAAAAAGAAGCCAATCCATGAAAATCCGCACCTCAGGCACGGTTTGAGGAAAAACCCAGGAAGAAAATAGCTCTAACCTTTTCAGGATCAACTTGTACTCCACAATCAGAAATAATATAACCAAGAAACGAGATACGCGATACCATAAAAGAAACTTCTCGAGTTTTACCAAAAAGTTCTGGTCTCGCAACTTTCAAATAAAAGTCTAAGGTGATGCATATGCTCAATTTCTCTACTATAAACCAGAATTTCATCAAGATTGACAATGATAATTTGTTTAGGAAAGGATGAAGTACCTCATTCATGAGCCTATAAAGGAGCTAGGGGCATTACAAAGACCAAAAGGCATCACCATCCACTCATATAATCCTTGTTTAGTTTTAAAAGCTATTTTCCATTCATCACCTTCACGAATCCGCATTTGATGATATCCACTTCGAAGATCAATCTTAGAGAAATTGTCGCACATGCAACTCATCAAGCATGTCTTCTAATCGAGGCATAGGGAAACGATATTGATGGTAATATTTCACTGCTCTAGAATCAACACATTCTCATGTTCCATCCTTCTTTGGAACTAGCAAAGCGGGAACTGCACAAGGACTCATACTCTCGCGTACAAGACCTTTTTCATCAAATCTTCAATTTGTCTCTGAAGCTCTTTAGAGGCCTCTGGATCACATCTAGAAGCAGGTTTATTAGGTAAAGTAGCACCAGGAATAAGATCAATTGCATGCTCGATTCCTCTACTGGAGGTAAACCAGTAGGTAACTCATCTAGAAAAACATCACCAATTCAGCGAACAAATTATGAAGAAGTGTATCTGAATCGCCTTGATTATGAGTTATTTTTCTTACAAACAAAGCATATGCTATACCCCCATTTGTATCCGCCTCCTTTTCAAATTCTTTTCCTGACAAAAATAAGCTAGTTTTCTTCTTTAAATCACGCATATGTTCATAATACTCATTAGGAGACAAAGGTTGAAGTTTATAATACGTTTACTCCCAACTTGTACCAAATAAACATTAGTATCACCTTCATGCATTACCTTCCATCAAACTGCCATGGTCTTCCAAGTAAAGACGACATTGCACTCATAGGAATCACAGCGCACCATAACTCATCCTTATAACTACCAATCGAAAAACTCACCAAGGCTTGCTTTTTCACGTTTTAAACCCTTCGAGTCATCAAGCCAATTCAACTTATATGGTTCTCATGAACATGAGTTGGAAGATTTAGCTTATTGACCATGTTAATGGATGCAACTTTCGTGCATGATCCACTATCAATAATCATATTGCAAGTCCGATCTCAAACTTTACACCTTGTGTGAAATAAGTTTTCCTCGTTGATCAGTATTTGGTATAGTCTCTGTGTGTAAAATCCTACGAACAACAAGCAAATTAGCATCATTCTCTGCATAAGCAAGTTCATTGTTAGGTCACACACATACTGTAGAGGGGGTGAATACAGTGTATAGTACACTCAAATCGAACTTTAAGAACTTAAGTAACAGAAAACAAACTTTATTGAAACAATAAACTCTGTTACAGTATGGAACTGTTACCTCTCAGTGATGAACAAATATCACGAGAGCTGCTAGGATTACAATGAATAATCTTTTCTAATAATGATAGCACTTATAGTGTAAAACCCTATGTCTGTGTTTATATACTACACAGTTACAATATAATCGCTAATTGATATGGAATATAATTCTGCTTCCTAAATATATCAATCAGATATCTTTTTCTTCCAAGTATTCCATTCTTCACGGAATTCCTTCTTCATGCATAGCTCTTCTTATGTTTATCTCGATCTTCTTCCTTTAATCAGCTACTGTCCTTATTGATTGTCCTTCACACTTAAGTTCTGATATCTATCTTCTGATGATATCTCATGATAATATAAATACTGATATCCTTAAGTCCTGACTTCCAGTATAAGTACTGATCAACGTTAAGTACTGATTTATCCTGTTCACGTAAGATCTGAAAGCTAAACATAAAACATATTAGCCATGACATTATCAAATATATCTAACAATCTCCCCCAACTGGTAAATTAACAAAATATACAAGTTAACAGATATTTGATGATGTCAAAAACATTAAGTACAATGCATGAGAATTAGACTAGATACATACAAGTTACAGTCCTTAAAGTTTTTACCAAATTTCAACTTCTGATAATACTTCAGTCTGTATAAATATCAGAATTTAAGCAGTTGTAGATCTTCGACTTGCTTCTTCATTTTCTGATCTCTCTGATGTCATGAGTTGTTCTGAGATAGTTCTTCACAAACCATTTCTCAGCAATATCTTAGTTCATCAATCATTCTCCTTTTAACACCTTTAAGCTCTGCAGTATCGTCACCAGTTTGAAAGATTGCAGCTCTGAGATCATTAATCTTTGCTTTTCTTAACTCCTGATCTAGTCTTATGACATAAGCTTTGTCTGACTCAAGATTGAATTCAAGTCCCTTAATACCAAGATACGTTCTGATCTGTGCAGTATTAGGCTTCATATCAACAATATCACCATTGTGATCTCTGTACTTTGGAACATATATGCTGTCAGACTTAACAGAATAAAGCCTTTTCTGTCTCTGAATCTGTTCTTTTAAGTAGTTTGCAGCTGTCTCTGTTATTCTGTCATCCACTTGAAGTAAGAAAAGTACATGCTCCAATTCTTCAAAATACTTCAAAGGAATGGCATTTTATCTTATATGATAAACCCTACCATCTGTCATGAAATACAACATGATGTATTCTTTCAAGTAGGTATGGTAAACCATCTGTACAGATTTCAGTTGATTCAATCTCTCAGGAGTTGCTCCAATACCTGGTCACTCAAGGAAGTTGATCATTGGTAGTGTTGTGTACTCTTCTATCATCAGCACTTCCCAATCCAGATTTTATCTCTAGTTTCCTTTCCAGTAACTACTCTTGCTTCAAAACCACTTGCATTAGTCTTCAAAGATTGAGTCTGTTTTGCTTTAGTGAATCCTGGTAGGAGTGTCTTTGATCTATTTTCTGATATCAAGTTAACTTGAGCACTGTCAGAGGTTACTTGCTTTTTCTGAATATCAGAACTTACAATTTCTTGACTCTGAACAACTTGAGCCATGTCAGAGGTTGTTTT
Source organism: Apium graveolens (assembly GCF_009905375.1). Classification (NCBI taxonomy): domain Eukaryota; kingdom Viridiplantae; phylum Streptophyta; class Magnoliopsida; order Apiales; family Apiaceae; genus Apium; species Apium graveolens. Next base: position 169,030,192 of record NC_133654.1, on the reverse strand, counting down.
AAGAACTTTACTCGAAATCAGAGCAAGATCATCTTTTCCATCAGTAATTTCTTCTTCCTCAGGAGGTACATAAGGCTTGATAGGTTCACCAACCTTTTCTTTACCCTTGGATCTTGGATCTATCTGTGGTTGTGATCTAGCCAAAGTTGCTTCAGTATGTGTCCTTTCTTTGATCACAATGCCTTTAGGTATTGGAAGTAACTTTTTACCAGAAGCTTCAGATTTAGATGTGACTTTCTCTGATTTAAATTTGGCTTCTTCTTCCTTTAAACTTTCCAAGTCCATCCCTCTATTTTCTTGAAGAAATAACTGTCATGACATTTCCTCATCAAGATCTAGAAGTTCATCAGAACTTATCCTTTTACCAGCAGCAGAACTTATTCTTTTCCCAGTATCAGAACTTGTCCTGTGACTAGCTTGTCTTGATGTAAATCTTCTACCTTGACTATGACCACTACCCATTCCAGAGGTTCCTTGGTCATCTTTTCCATCATCCTTTCCTTGCAGTGTCTTGTTGGTTTTGCATTTGGACTTAATTACCTTCTCCCCCTTTTTGGCATCAACAGGTAATAAAAGAGAGATAAGTAGTTCCACTGAGGTCTGCATTTCAGTAAGTTGCGATTGTCGAGAAGCTTGATTTGTCAGAATTTGATCAATCTGAGCTTGTTGTATCTCTTGAGTTTTCTCAATATAAGCAACCCTGTCAATGGTAGGTTGGAAGAACTTTTTCTTATCAATTTTCCAAACTAGTTCCTGTTTGATAAGTTCTCCTGAATCTTGTGTAGTTCTGCATGAGTATTGGATGAAGACCTTGTAGATGTTTAGTACTCAATGCAGTGACTCTAAGCTGGGTTTTAAAATCATCAGAATTTAACATTTCATCAGCTTTAGTCAAGTGCTCAGCAAGATGTAAAGCATTTGGAACACATGAAACTGAGTTCCATTCCTTAGTCCACTCCTGACATGCAGGAGTTTCACTCCAAGGCACTGGTGCATCCCTGATAACAAACTCCTTTACCAGTTCAGACTTAGGAAGAGTCGGTGGAGGAGTATGTCCTGAAGGACCTGCTTTATCAGCATCTACAGTTGTAGCAGCTTCACCAGTATCTCCAACATTTGCAGCATCAGAACTTAAAGAATCAGTATCTTCTGATAAGACAACAGTGTGAGTAGCAATGGAGGCTTCAACATCCTCTAATTGCTGATCTGATACTAAGTTCTGATCAACAGCCATATCCTGATGCTCACCTAAAATCTGATTATCAGCATCTTGATGCAGAGAAGGTGTTGTTAATAACTCTGGAGTTTGAACAGCATCAGTAACAGGTGTTGTGGAAGGATTATTTGCTATTGGAGCTTCTAAGAAAAGAATTGCAGGCACAACCAAGTTCTGAATATCAATTTCAGCACTTGTGCCTGGATCAACAAGAGACACAGATGGTGAGTTAGCCTTGTCAGATACAGCTTCCTGAGATGGAGTTGATGGAGAAGAAGTGACTGGAGCAAATTCCTTGCCTTGTGAGATCAGAGATTCCTGATCCTTCCTTAGCTGCTTCCTCCTCATCATCTGAAACTGGCCTTTGTGCCCTCTGTTTCTTGTACTTCCTTGTTGATTTAGATTCCGTGGGAGTTTCAGGAACTATCATACGTCTAAGACTCTTGAGAAGCCTAGAACCCCCAATTTCATAATCCTTCTGAGAAGTTGCTTTCTCAGCTTCAACCACCACAGGTTCTGAAGAAGGAATCTGTTCCTCAGAATCTGATTCATCTCTCAAAGTAAATCTCCTCCTCTTTTGAGGTGTTTGAGGAACAGTCTTTGTTCTCTTTGGCTTAGAGGATGTAGGCTTCACAGTAGGTGCTGAAGAAGAAGGTTGAGCAGTCTGTGAAGTGGAGAGATAGGATTGGAGATAAGTTCTGAGGGTAGGTTGAGTAGAATGAGAGGTAGGTACTGAGGTTGATGGATTTTGGGTGGTTGGAGGTGGTTGGACATCAGAGTAAACAGATCTATAGGTATCAGGATCAGCATTTACCAGGATATGTTTTACAGACTTAGGAATCTGTAATGGTCTAACCATTTTTTTCTTAGTATCAGCATTTACCAGATCATTAAAGTACCTTTTTGCAACCTTAAAAGGTGGGGTTTGAGTGCTGACTAAATGAGGTTCATCAGTACAGTAAGTGTAAATAAGTTGACAGAATCTAGCAAAATAAACAACATCTCGATCCTCTGTCATCCTATCCCCAATAAAACCAATTATTCCAGTTGCAAAATCAAAATGAGTTTGATGGATAATAGCATACCCTATGTGCTGACTCAGAATTGGGATAGCATCAAAATTTGAACATTTGTTCCCAAAGGCTTTGGTGATGCAATCAAAGAAGAAACTCCATTCTCTTCTGATATTAGCCCGTTTCAACTGTCCAAGTTTCGTCAGACTCTTTTTATATCCCAATTCAGCCATTAACTCCCGAAGGGCTGAGTCCTCTGGAACTAAGAAAGTACAATCCTCTGGAAGATGTAAAGCCCTGCGTACTGTACCAGGAGTGACTACAAAAGATGAATCACCCACTTGGAAGATAATACTGGGAGTTCCACGGTTACCACCATCATCAAAAACGCCAGTCCTCCAGAATCTCAGAACTTGTTGACTTGAAAATAATTCTGTTAGGTCCCAATTTGTTTGTAGAAGAGGGGGTTGAATGCAAACAATACCGTTTAATCGAATAAAATGCGGAATAAAATTGTGAAACAAAATTCAAGTTAAATAAAACTTTTATTAAACTTGAAAGGTGTTACAACTACGGTATCGGTTACAAGGGATTAATCTCAAATCAATTATTACAAATCTAGAATAAATTCGACATGAACTTTTTCTATTTTTGTAATTAAAAGATCAAATGCTAAATGCGATTTGAGATTAAGTTCTAGGGATTTTAATCCGCTAGATAGATACACAAGAACAAGATAAGTATTTCTAGTTGATTGGATTTAACTTTACAATCTAGAAATTGATCTTGATGTTGCAGATGAGATGTAATGTTTTTCTGCTGCTATTATCTTTTGTTCTTGTATTGTGTTCTGTTAGATTGCTTTTTGTGAGTGTTTATGAATTGGATGCTTCTGCTTCTTTTAATCAACACAGCCGAGATTAATGAACTGGTATGACAATCCTTTGTCCAATAAGACTTTCGGTGTGACAATCTTTAGAGCTAACAAGACAATTAAAATGAACTAGCAAGACTTTCGGTATGACAATCAATTGTCATACCGATTGTCATAGTAGTACAAATGGAATTGTCTTACTGAATTAATAAGTGATTTTAATCTAAATAATAATTCCATCAAGACAGTCAACTGAATTAGCATGACTTTCGGTATGACTATCAATTGTCATACCGATTGTCATACTAGTACAATTAGTTGTCTTTTTAGAATTAAAACAGATTTTAACCAATTAAAATTCTGTAAATCCTTAATATTAATTCTAAATTAATTAATCAATTTAATTCAATTAATCAATAAATTAATCCTTGCAGATATAATTTATTTTCTTAATTAAATTATATTACTTAATTAATTAATAGAGAATTAATACTAACCCTGAGCAGCATCCATTCTTCTGACAATCTTCTGAAAGTCACTGAGACTTATGAATCAATTCCGCCACTTCAATGCTGACACTCGATGTACTGTCTGGTTCATGAGTGACTAACTTTGGTGACGTTTCTTCATGTCTTGACTTTGATATTCTGATTGAATCCTTGTAATAAATGATACCTTGACGAGATCTCTGTCACTTGATTAAATCCACGATCTTGATTTGTATCACTGAGGCATGATCAAATTCTTGAACTTCTTCCAGTGAATCTTCAAGTCTGCAGATGAACAATGTTTCTTTATTCTTTGACAGATGTTACTTTGTGAGATCTCTCTGATGATTAATCCACTATTTACTTATTACATTCTTATTTGAGTTGAGTTAAATACTCGAATAAACGAGTAGGCTATGACATATGCCTTTCAATCTCCCCCTATTTGCTTGTTAGACAATAACAACAAATATCTAGAGGATAACTCAACTAACAAATAAGAAAAAGATATAAACAGTAATGTAAAGTAAATAGCAGAAAAGTTCCGGATTATATTTAACATTTTCCAGATTCCAAATGAAATTTACAAGTGAATACAAGATAGATGTTCCTCTAGCCTGAACATATAACTACATTAGACTATCTTGATTCATAAAGCTCTAATCATATTACATTGAGTTTGAGCTAATTGACTTCAGTTATCTTCTCTTCTGACTTCACCTTCTTCTAAATTTTGAAGCAATTCCTTGTCAAAGACACGATCCTTTTCTGAAGTGACGCTTGCAGGTCTGACTGGTTGAACTCCAACTGACTTCAGCTTATTCTTGAGTTGATTGTACCTTTTAACATTCTTTTCACAATAAGCTTGAATCAAGTCAGCAGCTTGAGTCTTCAACATGGATGAATATCCAGCAGTTCTCAAATGATGTTTCATCCATTCCAGATGCTTAGCTGAGTAGTCTTTAAGAGATTGTACATCTAGCTGACAGATTTGAAGACAATCAGACTTAAAGAATCTCACCTGATGAGGATTGTTGACCACTTGAGGACTAGCCCTGCTGGCAAACTCTTTAAGCCTTTCTCGAAGAACTTCATTCAATTCTGAGCTTCTTTTGACTTTGTTTAAAAGAACCCAAATCTCTGACAAAGAACGATTCTCAAATAGATGAAGTGACACCTTGAAAGATCCTTCACTCTGACAATATACAAAAATGCTCATCTCATTTAGGGATCTATCAAAAGCAGCTGTGATCCTTGAGACTTCAGTCTTGATAGCATTCATGTACATGTCATTGTTAGGATTTGAGATTTCCAGCTTGTCAAGAAGATGTAGGAACTGCCTATCATTGTTAGTGCTCAGCTGAGGCATATCAAGTACTCTCCTAGCTTCATCCCATTTTTCACCAATCTTCAGTCTGACATCTCTTCTCCTTTCTTGAGCCTTTATGTCATGAAGACGTTGCTTTTGTAGAGTTTCTGTTCTTTGTATGTCTTTCCTCCTGTCAATGATCTGAGAGACCTTCTTGAGTTCAGCTTCTTTTCTTTTCATCTCTGACTGCTCCTTCTGAAATTCTTTCTCAAACATAGGATCCACTGTATCTTCCTCTTCCCAATCTTCAAAATCACTTTCCTCTTCAGCTTCAAATAACCCATCTTTATCTTCCTGAACTGGTTCAGTGGGAATGTCAAAAATATCAAAGTCATCCTGTTCTCCACTGTAGTAGACATCATCAGCCTTTCCTTTATCTCCAGCAGAGGTATCTTTTTCCTTCCCTTTGGCACTACTCCCTTTCTTCTCCCCCTTAGTTGAGGGATCCTCTACTGACTTTCCTTTGGAACCTCTATCACCTCCAGAGCCTGATCCTCCACCAGACGGTCCTTCAAAATAAGCTCTTTGTTCTTCATTAGGGCAATGAGAATTCTTGATCATGAAATATAAGTGCTTCATCCCTTCATTGAGATGTTCCATGCCCGTTTCTATCTTTAGAAATCTTGAGGAGTCCAGTGAATGATTCATCTCAACGAGGTCTTCAAGAGAAGTCATTCTTGTGTGTAGAGAGCAGAAGTTGGATATATCATCAGCTAATAAAGTTGGAGTGTCCTGAATAGAATTGAGCTTTGGTATTACAGTGGTCTTTAGATCTGAGATGTCATTCCTTATGATTGCAAGCTGATTGTTGACAGAGGTGGAAGAAGAAGACCGTTCAACCACTTGTGCTTTGAATGCTTGAGCTTCAGCTTGGCTTTTAGCAAGTTCTTCTTTTAGGGCAGCAATCTGAGCTAACAGGTTTACAGTATCAGTGTCTGTGTGTGCTCTCACCTGAATTTCACTCGTGTTTGGTTCACTCATCTCACGTGCATGTGTTTCTCTCAATATAATTGCTCGTGAGGAGTCTTCCAGTTGCTGTTCTTCTGTACCTGCATTAAAAATCACCCTAGCCTCTTCAAGAGAGGTCAGTGGTGGTGCAATGGGAATTCGCGAGTCCCGATCCTCAGTCAAACCTATCATTTCATGTGAAATAGATGTCTGAATTGCTTCAGGGATAGATTGACCGAGTTGCCCTCCACTTTCTCCAGATAAATCTGCGAGTGGAGAATCCCATAAGGGAGCCAGAGGTGTTGGATCTGGGAGGGGAGAAAATGACTCTATTAAAGATGGCGGAGAGTCAGATTTTCCCTCTGAAGCATGTGACTGCTCTTCTGCCGTAACTATGGCAGGCACTGTAACCGACTCTACGTGCACTCCTCGCTGTGTGTCCTGAGTATGATCTGGGGAAGTGTATGGTTCCATTGTGAGTAATGGAATTGTGCCTGACTCAGTACAAGATGCCATGGCCCTATGGCGAATTTCAATAGATGCATCCTGTTGAGAGAATGCCTCTAGTAACTGTTCATTGGCCATTTCAAAGTCCATGTCCTGTTGGGAGGACAAGGATGGGCTTTCAGATGCCTCAGAATATGTTCTTCTTTTCTTAGGAGGAGGCAGAGCTGAGGGTTCACTCATATTTAACAATGAACTACTTCCTAGTAATCTCCTGGGTAACATTTTAGACAGTGGGGGAGAGGGTGAGATAGAATGTGACTCTGTGTTTGGCTCTATGACCTGGGATTGAAGCTGTGGTTCTACAACTTCATGGTCAGCCCTATCAACCACTGGGGGTCTTTCAACAGAAGTAGGAAGAGAGTGAGAGTGAGGAATTACTACCTGTAATGGAAGAGCCTGGGTGGCTTGAACCACTGGAGGTTGAGGTTGCTGTTCATGGCCGGGAAGATTAAGAATAGGTAAAGGAATATAAGTGGCCATGAAAGCAGATACAAGTACTGGAACTTGCATGAATTTGAAGGTTGTGTCTTGGCGAGTGTAAATCTTTTTGCTAACTGGAGGGGGTTCGGTTACCGCAGAGTTAGCAAAAAGGGCTTTGTGTTCAGGTGAGAGAAGATGATCTGCTATAAGCATGAGAAAACGAGCATAGTAACATGATACCCTACGATTTGTAGAATGATCACGTAAAGCAGAAGTTAGACGTCTCAAGAGAATGGGAAAAAGTAGTTTGCCAAAATTGATCCTTTGATTGAAAACAACCGCAAGACCAATATACTGCAGAGTGGAAGTGATGTTATGAAAATTGGATTTTGTGCAGTTGGCAAACACTTTGGAAAGTGTATCGAAGAAAATATCCCATTCAGACACCAAATTTGATTTAGAAAGTTTGGTTAAATTGATCACCCCCTGATAGTGAATAGCAAGGAAAAAATTTGTGATATCATTTTCAGAGGGTAAATTACAGAAATTGTCAAGTGGAAAATTTAGCGCACGATTGACGACTGTTTCATCAACTACATACTGTGTGTTTGCCACGGTGAATGAAAAAGATTTTGAATCATCGGCCACAGTAGAGGTTGTGCAAATCAGTCTAAGAAGATCGATATTTAAAATCACATTTGATTTAATAGCAGAGCTAACAATCGAATGGTCATTTAAAAATCTAATCCAAGGCTTAAATTTTTCAACATCACATTTTTCCGGATTAAAATAACCAACCTGATTATGCGCGACAAGTTGGAAATTGAGAGCCATTTTAAAATAATAATAAGACACACACTTTCAGAATTTTAAGAATAATATTAAGAAAATTCGAATTAATTAAATTAATTTAATAATTCGAATTAAATTAATTATAATCGAAAAATTTAGACAGGAATGTATCTCGTTAAAATCTATAACTCACAAATCCAGATGACACAAGCCAAACGACACAAATCAGAAATAAAAATAAAACAAAAAAAGTTTCAAAATCAACCAACACAAATGGAATTTGAAGGGGCAAACTGATTAATCACAGATTTTGAAAATTTGGACAGCACTCCTGTATGTATATATATGTAAGTATATATCACAGGAGTGATGATTAAGTTTGCTGAGTAAAAACTCGAGCAAGGAAAGGGACAGGTCTATTGATTTGGTTCGAAGAGAGAGAAGAGAGAAAGTGAAGAGAGACTGATTGTTTGAATGAAAAAAAAATTGAACTGCTTAAATGGAATTAACTGCTGAAACAAAACAAACGCCTTTATATAAAACAGCTGGTATGACAATCCGGGATTGTCATACCGATTGTCATACCAGTATAAAATGAAATAGAATATATATATACATATTGTTTATAACTGGCAAGACAATTGATAGTCATACCGATTGTCTTGCCAGTATAAACTATACCGACATATAGAAACATATACTGAAATGACTTTCAGCAAGACAATTCAATTGTCTTGCCGATTGTCATTGCAGTAGAAAATAAAATAAAATAAAAAGGAACAGACTTCTATATATGTACTGAAACTATATTACAAAATAGTAAAACTGAAATAAAAACTTATAAATTTTACAGAAACAAAGACAATATATCAGAATTTATTATTTTTATTCCAAAAATAGATTTCTGTTGAATTTTAGCAAATAAAATTCATAGAAAAATATTTTTAGAGAAAATAAAATATTCTGAGATATTTTAAATTAACAAGAAGGGAAAATAAAAATAGATAAGATAATATATATTACATAGAAATAAGCAAGAAATATGATAAAATGATAACATAAATTTGCAAATGAATTTTTCATTTATGAAAAATTCATTTGTAAATTCATTCAAGAACAGATCTCAGATATTAACTAAATCAATCACTAAAACTATTCAACATGCCCAATTTACCAACTAATCTGGTAAATGTGGATTCGTCAAGTGGTTTAGTGAAAATATCTGCTATTTGTTCTTCTGTTGGAACAAAAAATAGTTCAACAGTACCATTCATGACGTGCTCTCTAATAAAATGATACCTGATGTCAATGTGCTTTGTCCTCGAGTGCTGCACAGGGTTGTTGGTGATGGCTATTGCACTTGTATTGTCACATAAAATAGGAATCTTGTTCAATACAGAGCCATAGTCTCATAGTTGATTCCTAATCCACAAGATCTGAGCACAGCAGCTTCCAGCAGCAATGTATTCAGCCTCGGCCGTTGAGTTGGAAACTGTTTGTTGTTTCTTGCTGTACCATGAGACTAGTCTGCTGCCTAGGAATTGACAACTCCCTGAGGTGCTTTTCCTATCAACAACACTTCCTGCATAATCTGAATCTGTATATCCGACAAGGTTAAACCCAGATTCTTTAGGGTACCAAATACCTAGATTTGGTGTTCCCTTAAGATATCTTAAGATTCGTTTAACAGCAACGAGATGAATATCTCTAGGATCCGCTTGGAACCTTGCACATAAGCATGTAGCATACATAATATCTGGTCTACTTGCAGTAAGATAGAGTAACGAGCCAATCATACCTCTGTAGCTTGTGACATCTACCTTAATGGAGTTTTCACATGGTCCAAGCTTGACAGCTGTAGTTGATGGAGTCCTTGCTGATGCAGAATCCTCTAGATTGTACTTTTTGAGGAGTTCCTTGAGATACTTGGATTGACAAATAAATATTCCATCTAACCTTTGATTTACTTGTAATCCAAGAAAGAACTTTAGCTCTCCCATCATGCTCATTTCAAACTTGCTGTGCATTAACTTAGCAAATCTCTTACAGAGATTATCATTAGTAGACCCAAATATTATATCATCCACATAGACTTGGACTAATATAGTATCATTCTTATGTTTTTTAGAAAAGAGAGTTTTGTCTATGACACCTCTAATAAAGCTATTTTCAATAAGAAATTCAGAGAAAGTGTCATACCATTTTCTTGGAGACTGTTTTAGCCCATAGATAGCCTTGAAAAGAAAGAAGACAAAATCCAAATGATCCGGATCTTCAAAACCAGGAGGTTGCTCTACATATACCTCTTCATCCAGCTTTCCATTCAGAAAGGCGCTCTTGACATCCATTTGATAAACTTTAAAGTTTGAAAATGCTGCGAATGCCAGAAATATCCTGATGGCCTCAAGTCTAGCCACTGGAGCATAGGTTTCATCATAATCAATGCCTTCAGCTTGAGAATACCCTTTAGCTACCAGTCTTGCCTTGTTTCTTGTAACCACACCATCTTCATCTAGTTTATTCCTGAATACCCACCTAGTACCAACAGCTTTCTTGTGTACAGGCCTAGGTACCAGTTTCCAGACTTGTTGACTTTCAAACTGATTGAGTTCATCTTGCATAGCAATCACCCAATCTGGATCAGTCAGTGCTTCTTCAATTTTCTTAGGTTCCATCTCAGAAAGAAATCCTGAGAACAGACACTCATTTTGAGTAGCACGTCTAGTTCTGACTCCAACATCTGGATCACCAATAATCAACTCAAAAGGGTGAGCTTTATTCCAGACAGTCTGTCTTGGAAGATTTGATCTTGATGATTCGCCTTGAAATTCATTGTGATGTTGTGTCCTACTAGATGATCCTTCAGCATCTCCCCCTGAGTTGTTGCCATGTTGACTTGAAGATTCTCCGTCAGTAGCAGTGGTATCTCCATTGTTGCCAAAGTTTCCATCACTATTACCTTGAGTATCATCAGGATTAACAGGATCTTCACCAGCAACAACCTCAGGTTCTTGACCATGTTCTGATTCTGAATCTGACGTATCATCAAACTTCAGTTTCTCAGAAGGATCTTCAGTTTGGATACTAGGGAGTTTAGTGTCATCAAATGTAACATTGACACTTTTAGTTACTTTGTGTTGATCAATGATATACACTCTATATGATCTTCTTCCATATCCAACAAAAATACCCTCATATGCCTTTGCCTCGAACTTACCACGATGATCATCTCCATCCTTGAGCACGAAGCATCTGGCACCAAATACATGAAAGTATTTGATAGAAGGTTTCTGTTCATTCAAAATCTCATAAGGAGTTTTCATGAAGTCTTTGTTGATTAGAGTTCGATTCTGAGTATAACATGCAGTATTCACAGCTTCAGCCCAAAAGTACATTGGAAGACCTGATTCACTTAACATCGTTCTTGCAGCTTCAATCAATGTACGATTCTTCCTTTCTACCACTCCATTTTGCTGAGGGGTTCTAGGAGCTGAAAATTGTCTAGTAATCCCTTTGTCTGTACAGAATCCATTGAGAAGTGCATTCTTGAATTCTGTTCCATTATCTGACCTTATTGCTCTAACAGGGACGTTAGAATCTAACTCAATCATCTTGATATGATCAATCACAACTTGTGGTGTTTCATCCTTAGAGTGAAGAAATAAAACCCACGTATACTTGGAATAGTCATCAACTATCACAAGACAGTAACACTTCTTTGACATAGAAAGGATATTAACTGGACCAAATAAATCCATGTGCAATAATTGCAGAACACCAGTTATGGAAGATGTGTCAGTGCCTTTGTGACTTGCTTTCTTTGACTTTCCTTTCTGGCAAGCCTCACATAGTCCTTCTGGAGAGAATTCCAGCTGAGGCGGACCTCTTACCAATTCTCTTTTGACAAGAGAATTCATTGTTTTGAAATTGAGATGGGAAAGTCTCTTGTGCCATAGCCAACTCTCATCTGACGATGCCTTTGCATAGAAACAATTGACTTCAAGTTTGCTTCCAGAGTTCATGTCAGCTACGAACAGATTTCCTTTCCGGATTCCCATTAAGGAGGGTTTTTCACTTTTCTTGTGCAGAATCTGACACTTCAGCTTATCGAATAAAACATTGTAGCCGTTGTCACAGAACTGACTAATGCTAAGCAGATTGTGTTCAAGTCCTTGCACAACATATACATTTTCAATGATAACATTTCCAGTTAGCAAACAGCCATATCCCTCCGTTAAACCTTTGCTGTTATCTCCAAAGGTAACCACTGGGCCAGCTTTCTCAACCACATTTGATAGCAGGGCTCTATCTCCGGTCATATGTCTTGACGATCCGCTGTCAAGAATCCACACTACCGGTTGTACCTGTTTAATGCCCTGCAATACAAATGGATTAGAACTTCTTCGGAACCCAAGCTTGGCTGGGTCCGACATACTTGTAAAATTGGCCTTTATCAGGCAAAACAACATTCTTAATTTCACTATTCTCAACGTTCTCAATGACTGAACATTTGACCTTTAAAACAGCCTTATCAAATTTCTGTTTAGGCTTAGGCACAAATATCTCCTTTCTAGCTTTAGGAGGACTAGCAGTCTTAGACCTATCATGCTTTCTATTATTCACATGCTGACGAGGAGTAGTCTTATCATTAGAAACATGCTTACCATTAAAATAAGCAAACAACAGATGAAAAGCACAAGACATACAATCAGGAACACCACATGCTTTATGAGAAGGATTAACAATAGGCAACTTATGCATGGTAGACATGGCATTTGTGTTATCCAACTCATGTGTGTCTGAGTTAGTCTCAGTTGCTTTCACAACCTTGACTGGAACTTTTGACACACTTGACTTGGAGACAGCTTTCCCATTAGCATTATCTTCAGCACGGATTTCTTCTTGAATAATAAAAGAGGTCTCATCAAATGGTTCAGCAATTGATTCTTTATAGAGGGGTTCATCAACACCCTTAAGCACATGTGGTACTTCCCTGCCTTTAGCACATACATGAGGAGGGGAGTTTATGCCTAATTTTCCAATAGCAGCATTGTAATCATAACCTATTCCATGTGTTTGATTAACAGCCTGCTTATTGTAAAACTCTTTGGACTTCGAACAAGAATTAAAGTAAGCTTTAACCTTAGCCTCAAGACCGGTGATCTTGTCTTTGAGAATAGTTTCGAGTTGTCTATAACAGTCAACTCTATTCTCTAGAAAAGATACTTGTTCTTTTAGTTTATCTTGATTAATGTGCACAAGTCTTAATTCATTGACCTCTTTCTCAAGGTCTTTGATTTGTTGATTTAACAATTCATTATCACGACGAGCACAATCTAAGGAACCTCCTAGATGATAAACTAATTCAGCATCAGTAAATTTTACCTCTTTTCTTGACGATGAGGTGCTTGCATTACTAGCCATGAGAGCAAGATTCCCAACTTCTTCATCTTCACTGTCAGTATCATCCCAGCTTCTTCCCTTTGCCAGGTAAGCCCTTTCAGATTTACTCTTCTGATTAGAATCGTAAGAGTTCTTCCTAGCTTGTTTTGGCTTCCTGCATTCTGTGGCAAAGTGTCCCAACTCATTACAGTTGAAGCATCGAATGGTGCTTCGATCAACCATCCCTGTTTTATACCCACCACTGCTGGTGTTAGAGGATGAAGATCCACCTTTCTGGAATCTGTTGTAGTTGGACTTGTACTTGAACTTGGGATTCCTTTTGAATCTGACATTTGAGAATCTCTTGACAATCAGGGCCATTGACTCATCCTCCAATTGCTCCAGTTCTTCCAAGGAATAATAATCATCTCCTGATTGATTTGTAGTAGGAGAATCAAATTCTGCTACTATAACATTATCTTCAACCTTGGAAGACTGTACCATTCTTTCAGACTGTTGAGATTGTTGTTGATATTTTGGTTGTTGTTGTTGTTCATCAGCTACTAGAGCAGTAGACGTGCTGACCACTCTTCCTTTCCCGTAAACTTCCTTCTGCTGAATCTGCTCCAACTCATAAGTCTTTAACACACCATAGAGCCTCTCCAAAGAAATCTCACTCAGATCTCTTGCTTCTCTTATGGCAGTGATTCTATGTTCGAGATGAGTTGGCAGTGTTAAAAGGAACTTTTTGTTGACCTCCCTGATGGAATAGTATTTACCATTAATGTTCAGGTTGTTGATAAATGCATTGTACCTCTCAAACACTTCAGTGATTCCTTCTCCTGGATTGGATTTAAAGTATTCATACTCAGAGGTTAGGATTTCTAGTTTGTTCTCCCTAACTTCCTCTGTGCCTTCATTAATAATCTCAATAGTTTCCCAGATATGTTTGGAATCTTTACAATTCATCACATGTCTATTCATCAGGGGATTAAGGGAATCTACTAAGATTAATTGAAGGCTAGCATCCAGGGAAGCTTCTTCTATTTCAGCAGGAGAGAAGTCCTCAGGATCCTTCACATAAGTTCTCGCTTTGGTGATCACCACATCATTTTCTATTACCTCTGGTTCCATAACCATAGGAATTTTTGGACCCTTCTTCAACACTTGCAAATATTTGGGATTAGCAACCTGTAAAAACAGTAGCATCTTCTTCTTCCACATAACATAATTTTCTTTATCGAAAAGTGGAATTTTAACGGTTCTAACTTTTTGTGTAGTCATTATGAATTTTTGAGTAAATAAAAAATTCAAGAAGTGAAAGAAACACAAAAGTCTAGGATCTAGATTTGTACGTTAATCAGAAGGCTCTGATACCAATTGTTAGGTCCCAATTTGTTTGTAGAAGGGGGGGGGGTTGAATGCAAATAATACCGTTTAATCGAATAAAATGCGGAATAAAATTGTGAAACAAAATTCAAGTTAAATAAAACTTTTATTAAACTTGAAAGGTGTTACAACTACGGTATCGGTTACAAGGGATTAATCTCAAATCAATTATTACAAATCTAGAATAAATTCGACATGAACTTTTTCTATTTTTGTAATTAAAAGATCAAATGCTAAATGCGATTTGAGATTAAGTTCTAGGGATTTTAATCCGCTAGATAGATACACAAGAACAAGATAAGTATTTCTAGTTGATTGGATTTAACTTTACAATCTAGAAATTGATCTTGATGTTGCAGATGAGATGTAATGTTTTTCTGCTGCTATTATCTTTTGTTCTTGTATTGTGTTCTGTTAGATTGCTTTTTGTGAGTGTTTATGAATTGGATGCTTCTGCTTCTTTTAATCAACACAGCCGAGATTAATGAACTGGTATGACAATCCTTTGTCCAATAAGACTTTCGGTGTGACAATCTTTAGAGCTAGCAAGATAATTAAAATGAACTAGCAAGACTTTCGGTATGACAATCAATTGTCATACCGATTGTCATAGTAGTACAAATGGAATTGTCTTACTGAATTAATAAGTGATTTTAATCTAAATAATAATTCCATCAAGACAGTCAACTGAATTAGCATGACTTTCGGTATGACTATCAATTGTCATACCGATTGACATACTAGTACAATTAGTTGTCTTTTTAGAATTAAAACAGATTTTAACCAATTAAAATTCTGTAAATCCTTAATATTAATTCTAAATTAATTAATCAATTTAATTCAATTAATCAATAAATTAATCCTTGCAGATATAATTTATTTTCTTAATTAAATTATATTACTTAATTAATTAATAGAGAATTAATACTAACCCTGAGCAGCATCCATTCTTCTGACAATCTTCTGAAAGTCACTGAGACTTATGAATCAATTCCGCCACTTCAATGCTGACACTCGATGTACTGTCTGGTTCATGAGTGACTAACTTTGGTGACGTTTCTTCATGTCTTGACTTTGATATTCTGATTGAATCCTTGTAATAAATGATACCTTGACGAGATCTCTGTCACTTGATTAAATCCACGATCTTGATTTATATCACTGAGGCATGATCAAATTCTTGAACTTCTTCCAGTGAATCTTCAAGTCTGCAGATGAACAATGTTTCTTTATTCTTTGACAGATGTTACTTTGTGAGATCTCTCTGATGATTAATCCACTATTTACTTATTACATTCTTATTTGAGTTGAGTTAAATACTCGAATAAACGAGTAGGCTATGACATATGCCTTTCAAATTCAGGCTGAGTTAAGGCGTACCCAACCTCACTATGTGCAAGAAGATCTTGCACAAAGTGCAATTCAGATGGAGCTTCAGCATGATCAAGAATTGCAGCATAGTTGTTTGGAACAAACTTTGCTCCATCAATGATTAAATCCTTTGGTGCCATGTGAAAAAATTGAGAATTAAGTATGCCTGATAGGTGTTTGATATAATGTCTGTATGAAAACAACAGAAAAAGTAAAGTGAAGGAGAGTAAAAGTAAGAAGAGAGATAAAAGATGAAGAAATTAAAAAGATTACAGAAATCTTCTCTCTGCTGTACTTATATAAAAAAATATTACCGTTGGACACCTATCAGACATGCAGTAATAACGGATAGTTACTGGGCTCGAGAAAACAGGAATGATTACTTACCCAGTTGCCTTGTTTCAAGGAAAAACCGTTCCATTAATCAAAAGAAACAGTTTTAATTCAAAATTTAAACCGTTAGCACTGATTGAATTATTTTTCACTGCAACATTAATATTCTGAAAATAAATCATGTTAAAAATGACCGAGATAATTTCGATGAATAAGTGTTGACAGAGAATCAGAACTTAAATAAAAACAAAATTTAAATGGTCATCAGAATATCAATCAGGATTTATCAACAGAAGATAAAATAACTCAGAGACAAAATCTTGAAGTAAAAACAATTTTCATTAATATATCAAGTCAATACATTTATGAAATGGAAATTACATCAATACAAGATTTTCCCTAAGCTTCTAATCCTAACGTCAACATTAATATAGCTAAGAAGCCTGACAAAGCTGATGATGAAGAAGAACAGGAAGAAGACGAGATTAAGTCATCTTCCTCTTCTTATCTTCGACGAACAAGATGGCGAGTCATATGATTCGCTCTTGCTAACGGATAGCTTCCCGCCTTTCCTCCTCCAATCGCTCCAGATGGCGATGGTAATCCATATAGAAGAATAGGAGGTGAGTTAGCACCTCCTGTGGGACAGAATCCCAGATCTCCTCAGGAATGGCTGTTACATGCCACTCCTGCTGCCAGTCGGCACAACTTAGCTCCATTGTGAAGGTTTGGTTGTTCAAAAACATGTTGTATCGAACCATTGTGTTTTTGATAGAAGAAGGAGGATAAGTGTGTGAGAAGAATGTGATGGAAAGACTGATGTGAAGTGGTTGCTTATATAGGCAAGAGAATGCCAAGAGACGCAAAGATATTTAATGCTGACAGGTAGAATTAATTCTACCTCGTCTCCCTAGACTTTGAAAAAGAATAACAGTCATTGGAAAGAGGAGTCATGGTCTAGACCGCACAAGACACAAGAAACAGTGGACTGTTCAAGTACAAGTACCATTAATCCTAATCATAGTGACTATTAATCTTCCACTTCAACATATTCGAGTTCGAACTGAGACTGTTACCAAATTTTATTCACAGATAAGTCAAGTAAAGGATTAGACTGAGAAATCAGAACTTAGACCTATACCAGAACTTAACAGTCATCAGAACATAATTTCTTCACTCGAAAAAGGAATGCCCATCTTAGTAAATACTCATACAAGTTCTGAGTTATAGACGCCAGAACTTAATCATCAAAACGTGTAACTGAGAACTTGTCCTCAGAATTTTTGCAATAATGACACAATGACTGTTTATCTAAAATAACATAGACCACCACAGAAATTTTCATCATTCAGATGGAGTGATTAGTGTGTGCATTAAGCTAAAAACAGACAAAGAGTAAAGTCTGATTCACTTCAGTACATCTTAGAAATAAGGCATAACTAAAATTTTGCTAAAGATTTGTCATTGTCCTGAAACCTACTGAAGAATGAGTTTATGCTTGAGTCCACCTCAACTGTTTTGTGCTAATTTTATGCATCTTTTGAAATTCTATTTTACAGTGGCTTCTCAGTGTAAGTGAGTCACGACTGTTTATCAGAATTTATGCTATTTTTAGAGTATTTCTCCAGTAATCATAGAGTGTGAAAAGTCACCAAGAAAATATTTTGCTTTTCTGATGCATATTTACTTAATACCAGCAATGCACTTGGGTCGTCCCTTCCACATTTTTACTCTAGATCTCAAAGGAGTACCTGATTTTAATCTTTGATCTTTTTGCTTTTTCTTTTGATAAGAGAGGTCTATCAGCACTTAGTACATTCAGCAGTTTTACTAGTATCAGAACTTAACAGATGAGTAGCATTATTCTAATTTGTGACTTAGTAATAAGATATACAAAGTGAACTTAACTAAGCTCAGTTATCAGAATTTGCTAGTGTCATAAGATTTCCACTGAAATAATTACTTCTTTCATGGAATCATTTGTTTATTGAAGACTACTAGGTCAGTATCTAGCACAGTTATCTTCATAGGATTGAATAGGTACTAGAACAGATATATCACTTATCAGAGTTTAGAAACATATATCAGACAACAGTCAGTACTTAAAGACATTTATCAATTAAGCACAGAATATACAATGAGATTAATTCTGTAAATACTGAGCATAAAGTCTGATAACACAGAACAAGTCTAAGCAGATTTAGAGAAAGAACCTGAAACCATTCCAAGTTCATTTACCAATCTTGTAAAAGTAGCTTCACATAATGGTTTTGTGAAGATATCTGCCAACTGTTGATCTGTGGGAACAAAATGCAATTCCACTGTACCTTCGTCCACATGTTCCCTGATGAAGTGGTACCTGATGCTGATGTGCTTTGTCATTGAGTGTTGAACTGAATTACCTGTCATAGCAATAGCACTTTGATTATCACAGTAAATAGGGATTTTGAAATATGTTAACCCATAATCCAGTAACTGATTCTTCATCCAAAGAATCTGTGCACAACAGCTTCCTGCAGCAATATACTCTGCTTCTGCAGTTGATGTGGAAATTGACTTTTGTTTCTTGCTGTACCAAGAAACCAATCTGCCTCCAAGAAATTGGCAGCTTCCACTTGTGTTTTTCCTGTCAATTTTGCAACCTGCAAAATCTGCATTTGAGTAACCTATTAGTTTAAAATCTGATTCTCTAGGATACCATAATCCCAGAGCAGTTGTTCCTTTAAGATACTTAAAGATTCTTTTTACAGCTGTTAAGTGAGGTTCTCTTGGATCTGCTTGAAATCTTGCACAAAGACAGGTAGCATACATGATATCAGGTCTACTAGCAGTTAGATAGAATAGAGAGCCAATCATACCTCTGTAGTCAGTAATATCTACTGATTTACCGGTATCCTTATCCAGTTTTGTTGCAGTGGCCATTGGAGTGGATGCACTTGAACAATCTTGCATTCCAAATTTCTTTAGCAAGTTTCTGGTGTACTTGGTTTGACAAATAAAAGTGCCTTCCTCATTCTGCTTGACTTGAAGGCCCAGAAAATAGCTAAGTTCCCCCATCATACTCATCTGATATCTTGACTGTATTAGTTTGGCAAACTTCTTGCAAAGTTTGTCATTTGTAGATCCAAAATGATATCATCAACATAAATCTGGACCAGAAGTAAGTCCTTTCCATGGTTGAGGTAGAACAGTGTTTTGTCTATTGTCCCTCTATGGAATCCACTTTCCAGAAGAAACTGAGCTAAAGTCTCATACCATGCTCTAGGAGCTTGCTTAAGTCCATAAAGTGCTTTATCAAGTCTGTAGACATAGTCTGGATGTTTGGTATCTACAAAACCTGGAGGTTGTTCAACATATACCTCTTCCTCCAATTCTCCATTGAGAAAAGCACTTTTCACATCCATTTGAAAGACAGTAAACTTTTTGTGAGCAACATAAGCCAAAAATATCCTTATGGCTTCTAACCTAGCAACTGTTGCAAATGTTTCATCATAATCAATTCCCTCATGTTGAGAATATCCTTTTGCAACCAGCCTTGCCTTATTCCTTGTAATTATGCCATCACTGTCAGTTTTGTTTCTGAATACCCACTTTGTACCAACAACAGATCTATTCTTTGGTCTTGGTACTAGGGTCCAGACTTTGTTTCTTTCAAATTCATTCAACTCTTCCTGCATTGCTTGCACCCAATCAGCATCTTGAAGAGCTTCTTCCACTTTCTTTGGCTCAGTCTGAGAGAGAAAAGAATTGTAAAGACACTCATTTGAAGTACCTGTTCTAGTTCTGACACCTGCATCAGGATTTCCAATTATCAAATCAGGTGTATATGATTTTGTCCACTTCCTTGCAGATGGAAGGTTTTCTCTAGAACTGGATGCTCCCCCATGATCCATGCTATCTTCATTTTCATTTTCTGATGCTCCCCCTGAAACTATGCTCTCTGAGTTGGATTCTTCAGTATTTAGATTTTCAGTACTATCAGAACTTGGCTTATCAGAACTTGACGAATCAGAACTTGAAGAGCCAGATGCATGTTCGGATGTTACTTGAGATGTGGTAGGATCTTGAGTATGCTCCCCCTGCATAGGTGCATCTTCCTTTAACGTAGTCACCACAGTTTCAATAACATCAGAGTTTAATCCATCAGAGTTTGAAGTATCAGGACTTAGACTGTCAGGAATTTCAGTATCAGAATATGAGTCTTCATTTTCAAATCTCAGCTGATCATGGTCAATGAAATCTTTAAGACCAGTGATCTTCTTGTCATCAAAAGAGACATTGATAGATTCCATGACCACTTTTGTTCTCAAATTATAGACTCTGAAGGCTTTTGTGGAAAGTGGATATCCAACAAAGATTCCTTCATCAGCTTTTAGATCAAACTTTGATAGCTGTTCAGGATGAGTCTTGAGAACAAAATACTTGCATCCAAATACATGAAAATATTTCAGATTTGGCTTCTTTTTCTTCACCATCTCATATGGTTTTTTTCATGCTTGTTAATGAGTGTTGCATTTTGAGTAAAACAATCAGTCTGCACAGCTTCAGCCCAGAAATAGGTTGGAAGCTTTGCTTCTTCAAGCATTATACGTGCAGCTTCAATGAGAGTTCTATTCTTCCTTTCAACAAATCCATTTTGCTATGGAGTTCCAGGAGCAGAAAATTCCTGCTTAATTTCATGGTTTTTGCAGAACTCTTCCATTATCAAATTTTTGAACTCAGTGCCATTATCACTCCTTATGGTTTTCACAGAATCTTTGACCAATTTATCCAGATGTTTGACATGATCAATCAAGATAGATGCAGTTTCACTTTTTGTGCGCAAGAAATACACCCATGTGTATCTGGTGAACTCATCCACTATGACCAACACATACTTCTTCTTTGCAATAGACATGATATTTACTGGACCAAATAGATCAACATGTATAAGATGATAAGGCTCAAGAATTGATGAATCAGTCTTGCTCTTGAATGAAGATTTTCTTTGTTTGGCTTTCTGACATGAATCACAAAGACCATCAGGAGCAAATACTGTGTTTGGCAATCCTCTCACAAGATCTTTCTTGACCAGTTCATTTATATTGTTGAAATTTAAATGAGAGAGTTTCTTATGCCAATTCCAGCTTTCTTCAATTGATGCTCTACTTATCAGACAGATTGCAGAACCATCAGTACTTGTTGAAAGCTTAGCTTCATAAATGTTACCACGTCTGTATCCTTTCAGAACAACTTTGCCTTTAGATTTACTCATAATTTCACAGTGTTCTTCAAAGAAATCAACATGATAACCTCTGTCACAGATTTGACTTATACTCAGTAGGTTGTGTTTAAGTCCTGAGACCAGAGCTACTTGTTTAATTATGACATTTCCAAGATTGATATTGCCATATCCCAATATTTTTCCAATGTTGCCATCTCCATAAGAAACACTTGGGCCAGCTTTCTCCACAAAGTCTGATAGCAGGGCCTTATTTCCAGTCATATGTCCTGAACATCCACTGTCCAGAACTAGAATATTTTTCCTGTTGCCCTGCAATCACAAAGACCACTAATTATTAGTTTTAAGGACCCAGACTTGCTTGGATCCTTTGGCCTTATTAAGTTTGTTAACATTTGCAGCGGATTTAGCATCAGAGTTTATGTTAACATTTTTCTTAACAGAATTTACACTATCAGACTTTGAATCAGAATTTACACTAGAAGGAACAAGGGAAACTTTCTTCAAAGAAGGTTTTATTTGATAATAATCATAGTACAAACTATGATATTCCTTACAAGTATAAATGGAATGCCATAAACTACCACAATGAAAACAAGAATTTTGTGGTTTGTATCTAACAGACTGACTCTTAACTCCTGATTTTGAAGGTAAGGAGTTAATATTCTTATTTTTCCTGCAAAAAGAAGCCAGATGGTTAGAACTTCCACAGTTATGACATGTTTTCCTAGGAGCATCAGGAACAGGTTTATAATCATTGCTTTTATTCACACCTTCCTTTCCATTCCTATTTTTCCTAGGTGATTTTACCTTGTTTGTATTCTTGACATCTTTCAGCTTATGCTTAAGCTGCTTCTTTGTCATTAAGCCTATCTTTACTTCAGCTGTCTTTTCCTGTTTTAGTTTGTCAGAAGTTAATTCCTCTTTAACTTCTGATTTCTCATTATCAGACTTTACAGTTATAAACTTAACAGGTTTTAACTTTGGCTTTTGCTTAACAACAGGCTTAATTTCTTCAGTTCCTTTATCATTCTTATTCTCTCCATAACCTAAGCCCTCTTTCCAATTTTCACTACTTAGCAAATTTTGAGTTGTTCTGCCAGAGTTAGTCCAAGTCTTGATTATCTCTCTTTCCTTTTCTAACTCAGTTTTTAGGGATTGATTCATTTTTAGCACTTCATCCCTAACATAAAAAGCATCATCTCTATCCTTCTGAGTTTGATGGAATATAACTAACTCTTTTTCTAAGAAATCATTTCTTTTCTTAAAAGCAAGATTTTCAGAAGTTAATCTTTCACATGTTAAGGTTTGATCTCTATAACTAACAAACATGGTTTTAAGATATCTTCTCAACTCATTAATATCATCAGTATGAAAAGCATAAGTAGTCTGAGGTACCTTTGTTTCAGCAGCTTCAGAACTACTCTCAGCACTTTCTTTATCAGCATTTGCCATCAATGCATAGTTCTCCTCACTTTCAGAGTCTGAAGTGTCTGTCCAGCTTTTCTGCTTTGTGACAAGAGCCTTGCCTCTGTCACCCTTTACCTTCTTGCAGTCAGGATATATGTGGCCTTTCTCACCACAGTTATAGCATTTAACATTGGTGTAATCTCCTCTGTAAGACTTTCCTCCTCTGTCAGACTTTCCTCCTCTGCCTTCAGATCTTCTGAAATTCTTCTTATCAGAACTTATGTTTTTTCTGGAAAACTTCTTTCCCTTCCTGAACTTCCTGTATGCAATCTTGGTGATTCCTTTCACCATAAGAGCACACAGCTTCATCATCTCCTCATCAGCATCAGTCTCAGGCAAGCTTTCAGAATCTGAGTCATCATCACTCTCAGAACTTGATGACTCAGTATCAGACTTTATGAAAAGAGCTTTACCCTTGTCTTTCTTTGAGGAAGCTGCTTTGGGGAATTCTTCTTCAGCCTTAAGAGCAACTGTCCTTGACTTTCCTCCTTTCCTCTTGCTTCTTTGTTCCATCTCCAGCTTATGAGTCTTGAGCATTCCATAGATTTCGTCAAGAGTTGTTTCATCAAGATTGTAGTTGTCTCTTATTGTCGTTGCCTTCAAATCCCAGCATTCAGGAAGAGCTAATAGGAACTTAAGGTTTGAATCTTCAAGATCATACTCTTTATCAACCAATGACAAATCATTCAAAAGTTTGACAAATCTATCATATAAATCATTCAATGACTCATTAGTCTTTGAGTCAAAGTGTTCATACTCTTGAGTGAGTATTGTCTTCCTGTTCTTCTTAATTGTGTCAGTTCCCTGACACCTTGTTTCCAGAGCATCCCATATCTCCTTAGCAGTCTTGCAGTTGATTACCCTGTTTGACATTACATTATCAATGACACTATGCAGTAAGTGTCGTACCTTAGCATCCTTAGCAATTGATGCTATGTCCTCAGCAGTATAATCACTCTTCTCCTTTGGTACGGTCATTGCTGCTTCACCTGCAACTGCAACAGCGAGTTTGGTTGGTTTGTGAGGACCTTCCTTGATTCTATCCAGGTATTCTGGATCTGTTGCTTCCAGGAACATGGTCATCCTTACCTTCCATATGGGATATTCAGATGGTCTCAGTATGGGGACTCTGATGGTCTCATACCGACTCTGAATTTGTGTCTTTGGTGGTTCCTCAGTTGTGGTAGGCTTAGTTGGAGTTTCTGTGTCCAACATGATTGTGTTTGGATCTTTAACTATATGTAAGTTAACAGATAGGCTCTGATACCAATTGTTAGGTCACACACATACTGTAGAGGGGGTGAATACAGTGTATAGTACACTCAAATCGAACTTTAAGAACTTAAGTAACAGAAAACAAACTTTATTGAAACAATAAACTCTGTTACAGTATGGAACTGTTACCTCTCAGTGATGAACAAATATCATGAGAGCTGCTAGGGTTACAATGAATAATCTTTTCTAATAATGATAACACTTATAGTGTAAACCCTATGTCTGTGTTTATATACTACACAGTTACAAGATAATCGCTAATTGATATGGAATATAATTCTGCTTCCTAAAATATATCAATCAGATATCTTTTCTTCCAAGTATTCCATTCTTCACGGAATTCCTTCTTCATGCATATCTCTTCTTATGTTTATCTCGATCTTCTTTCCTTTAATCAGCTACTGTCCTTATCTGATTGTCCTTCAGCACTTAAGTTCTGATATCTATCTTCTGATGATTATCTCCTGATAATATAAGTACTGATATCCTTAAGTCCTGACTTCCAGTATAAGTACTGATCAACAGTTAAGTACTGATTTATCCTGTTCACGTAAGATCTGAAAGCTAAACATAAAACATATTAGCCATGACATTATCAAATATATCTAACATTAATCTCCGTCATTATTGACTAACTTCTCTTGAGTCACTTCTGGGAGAAATTGTAAGAACTGTTCCTCTGCATCCCACTCCATGTATTGCTTCATAGTAAGAGTTCTTCTAGAAGGACACCCACTTGCAATATGTCCTTTACCTTGACACTTAAAACACTTTCGTCAACTATCGAGCTCTTCTTTAGACACATACACTTTCTGCTTTTCAACCTTCTTCTCGGCCAATGAAGAAGTCTCTGGTTGTGCAGTAAAGCCAGTCGATTGACTTTTCAGCTAAGCTTGTATAGAGTCATCGGAAAAATTAGATTTAAACTATCCAACCCCTTTGGAAGTACCAGACCCAAACCCTTTAAAAGTAAATTTCGGTTTCTCCTCTTGTTGATGAGATTCTATTTTCATAGCTAGCTTGCAAATATCATTAAATGAGCTATATGAATGTATTTATACCTTTTTAGCAATAGGTCGTTTTAATCCATGAATAAACCTTGCAATTTTCATTGTTTCTTTTTCCGCCAAGTCACAAATTAAGCATAATCTATCAAATTCAGCAACACTCTGTAACACTCATTGTATCTTGAGAAAGTGAGGTGAGCTTCAAGTATT
Source organism: Apium graveolens (assembly GCF_009905375.1). Classification (NCBI taxonomy): domain Eukaryota; kingdom Viridiplantae; phylum Streptophyta; class Magnoliopsida; order Apiales; family Apiaceae; genus Apium; species Apium graveolens. The sequence goes on along the minus strand of NC_133654.1, from coordinate 169,004,907 downwards.
GTACCTGTTCGTAATCATCCGGAAGATACCTTGCACAAAGTTTTTTCTTTAAAATTGTCCAAGTCATGATCTTTTCTTTTCCAAATCTAGCTCTTCTTGCCTTCAGGTTCTCAAACCATAATCCTGCATTCTTTGTAAGTCTGATCGTAGTAATTTGAAATCACGTCTTATCATCAAACCGCTTATAATTAGAAATCTTCTTAACTTGTCGAACCCATTCAAGAAAATCGTCTGGGCTGCCCAATCCTGTAAAATCATCAAGTTTAATCCCACGGTCATCAATTTTAAAGCTTTTCTCTTTAGGTGAAACAGAATCACCCGAATCAACAATTTCGTCATGTATCTTGTCATTTTGCACCTTAAGTAAAATTTTACCAACCGCTTCCAATCTAGACTCTGTTGAATAAGTAAACTTTTCTGTTCGTACATCTATATCCTCCAATTTTTTAATTAATTTCATGATTAATTCATCGGTAGCCATATGAAAAATACGAAGGGGAAAAAAATTCTGATGAACAGTGCACGTGAACAGTAACCCCCGTGAACAGTAACCCCGTGAACAGTACCCCTGTGTAGTATTTTTTTTTCAGAACCTAGATCTCCCAACTATTAAGAAATTGGAGAAAAAAAATCTTGGCTCTTGATACCAAATTGATGTGGATCGCACCACAAAGAAACAAAAACAAGAAGAAAATGATATTTCAACGAACACGATCAATCCAGAAATGTGAACTTTGAATCTCAAATTCCTTAGATCAATCCAGAAACTAAGTAATTTGAGTTTAACCATCAAAACAATCCAGTAATTGAAGTTTAGAAGAAAGAAAACTAATCATAGTTTATCTCAAAATATAATCATCACATATCTCTTAAAAGATTACATGAGAGGGGTATTTATAGGATTAACCAATAACCTAAACCCAACAGAATTCCAAGAGAAATTCAATATCAGCTTGAATTAGCCAATATCTGAATCCTTTCAGGAAATAAAATTAAAATCCAAATCTAAATAGAAAAAATATAAAAACAAAATCCAAATAGGAAAATAAAATCCTAAGTGCTTAAAGCAAGAAAAACCCTTTCAACTGAAAGGTAAAAACTTGCAAGCCAAAAGTCGAATTATTAATTATATAAGCCAAAATAGGTCAGCCCATGCTGGTTGTTGAGCTGAGTGGCAAAGCTTCATTCGTTCCTTCATCATACTTTGTTGTCCAAATAAGCTTTGTGACCCATATTTGTCTCTTGTCATTGTCAAACCCCATTGTAGTGAGCTACAGATTAATAGGCTGATCCTCAACCAAATTTCCTTTCATATTCACGTCAAACAGGGTGAGTAAATGCCTCAGCTTCATAAGAAACAGAGTCTAAGATAGCTTGATAATCTTTCTAAAATAGCTATTTTTTCAGCCTCATTGACATCCCTTAACTCACTTACAATGGGTTCTTCCCATTCTTTTGTACCCGCTTTTCTCTCATAATCTCTCTTTTCTTGCATCAAGGGCTCCCCTTGGCTTCCCACCCTCACACCCTCACCTTCACCTACTAAGGTGGGACTCCACTCACTCACTTTTATCAAGCTGGAAGAAATAGCTTGCATAGATTCACTCTTTTCCTCTCCTTTTGCCTGAGAGTAACTCGGCCTCTCACTTTGTTCACTCCTTTCCCTCAATCCTAGGAGTGATTGTACAACTACTAAATCATCTGCACTTATAACAATAGTTGAGATTTCAAGTGGTGCAGAGACAGTCAACGGTGATGTTCAGCACATCCGTCGAGACACAATCACTGGTCAACGGATGAACAATATCCATTGAGATAGTAGAAATGACAGAGTTTGGAGTTGAAACTACTGTAGAATCTATGGTGATTGAGTTGAGATTTTGCACAGATTTCTCAGTAGAATCAGAAAGAAATGGCAAGTGAGCCAACAAATCATCTAAAAGATGATGCTCACTTGCTTGAGATTTTGGCTTCTCCAGTAGAGTTAAAGATGGAGAATTAGGAATTGATGTGTGAAACATGTCTACATCCAAAGAGATAGTGGGTGAGTTTTTTTATGTGAGGCGCTTCTTTAGATTTTGGCTGTGACTTCACATTTATCGGAGCCACATCAATCTGTCTTTGAGAAGGTGCATGAAATGAGAGTTAGACTGCAGTAGTCACAGTGTGTGCACCCTGTGTATCCCCAAGTGTTTTAGATTTTTTCTTTCTTGTGTAAATTTGGGATGAGCCTGTGTCCCTAACCCTCTTGGTCTGTGCTCTTGGTTGAGAGCTTGTTTCAATAGTAACATCCTTTTGAGAAGATGAAACTAGTAATGAGCTTAAATCCTTATTAAACACTATAGCTTGTTGGGAAAATATTGTGTGGCTTGGTTGGGTTACACACACCTATCCCTCCTTATCCTTAGGGTTTCTTTTATGTTCACCCTGTCCCTCACCTGACTTACTTCCCTTCACACTCCCCTCTTTGGTTTTGATAGATTTTGAAACTAGTTCTTTTTAGAGGAACTAGAGTGGGGTCTATGAGACTTGAGTTTGGAAATTCTTGTTTTAGTGGCTTGGGTAGGCACCTGTTTGGTCACTGTCACAGATGCCATACCCACAGTTGTCTGTAAAAAAACTGGTGGTAGACAAGTAGGAGGGACAGAAGTGTTTACCTCATTTACCTGAGGATGCTCCATAATTGGCATGTAAATGAGGGGAACATCCTCATGGTGATTGGCCCTGTTAAGATCAACAATAATTCTTCTCTCTTGGACCAACCAATCTAGCTTGTTGGTTGGGTTCTCAATGATAAGATCTTCAGAAACAAAATTAGCTAGCAACATAAAGAATCTAGCATAATATATGTTTTTAAACCTTTTATTAATGTCTCCTAGCTTATACCCTAATTCATACACGACATATTCATTAATGTTATGGTATTTGTCACTAAGCAACATATAAAGCATGTTAACAAGTGAGTAAGTTACAGCTTTGAAATTGCTAACTTTACCAGAAAACACTTTGATAAAGGAATCACATAGAAAGCTCCATTCTTTTCTAAGCCTAGTCTCCTAATCTCACCTAACTTGGTGGCAGTAAGAGCATAGCTCATAGAAACAAGACTATTACTCACATCAGTGTCTGTGTGTGGAGCAAGAGTGTTATTTTCAGGTAATTTAAAGCATTTTTCAATAGCATCATAGTTAATACAGTGTTCCTTACCTTTGAGAGTGAAGGTAATGGTTTTATCCTTGGAGTTGAACACAGCAGTAGACCAAATCTCCTCAACAACTTCATGGTAGATGATTGGAGACTCGAGCATGGCATAACTCAGTTTACAGTTTATAATGAAGTCCATCATTTTGTGATAGTCTTCAGATTCATGAATCTGCTTGTTCACCAAAGCGACGGAGTTGTTCTTTTCATATACATACCCGGTTTGAGACATAATTTTGACTACTGGTGCCATTTCTGTGATTGAGAGTAATTGCAGAAAGTTTTTTTTTATTTGGAGACGAGAGAGTTAGAACTTGATTGAACAAGATAAAAGTAAAAATGAAAATGAATTTGGCTTTTATACTTTCTCAGAAATAAACTGTCAAAATTTAAAAAGGCAAAATAAAGTAACCAATCAAATTATCCCATAATAGCCATTTAAGAGTAAAATAAACTGTTAAAATTCTAATGATTATCCATCAAAATATACTTAAAGGCTGTAAGTAAATTCAACGGATAATGCCTAGAATTAACGGCTAGGATTGAGAGCAATTCGACGGTTAACGATTAGACAGTTATTTACCTCGATAAAAGTACCCAGAATAATATTTAATATTTCAACTGATGATAAGAATCAACGGATATTCACTTGCAACGGATAATGAACATTCGTCGAGATGTAAATTCTGACTTAGCCAAAATTTATATCTTTGACAAGAATTATCAGATATTATTCTGGCTGCAGTTCAATTTGTTTGGACATCAAGATAAATTAAGAGTAATTAAGCATACCTAACTCACTTACCAATCTAGTAAAGGTGGATTCATCAAGTGGCTTGGTAAAGATATCTGCAAGTTGCTTCTCACTTGGAACAAAATGAAGTTCCACAGTACCATTCATGACATGTTCTCTAATGAAGTGGTACTTGATGTCAATGTGCTTGGTTCTTGAATGTTGTACTGGATTCTCAGTAATTGCAATGGTTTTTGTGTTGTCACAGAAAATAGGAATCTTATTCACCTACAGACTATAGTCCAACAATTGATTTTTCATCCATAAAATTTGTGCACAACAACTACCAACAGCAATATATTCAGCCTCAGATGTAGAAGTAGAGACTGAATTTTGCTTTTTACTGAACCAGGATACTAGCTTATCTCCTAGAAATTGACAGGTTCCTGTTGTACTTTTTCTATCAATTTTACAACCTGTATAATATGCATATGAATAACTAGTTAGATCAAAACCAGAATCTCTAGGATACCATATGCCAAGTTTTGGAGTTCCTTTGATATTATGAAAATTCTCTTAATAGCTACTAAATGAGATTATCTAGGATCGGCTTGAAATCTAGCACAAAGACATGTAACAAACATTATATTTGGCGTACTAGCTGTTATATATAAAAGTGAGCCAACCATGCCTCTATAATTTGAAATATCCACAGACTTTCCAGTAGTCTTTAATTCAAGTTTAGTTGTAGTGGCCATGGGAGTTTTTGCATTTGCAATCCATTAAGTCAAACTTCTACAAAAGATCATAGATATTTTTGGTTTAACTAATGAATATTTCATCACTAACTTACTTAACTTGTAAACCAAGAAAGTAAGTAAGTTCTCCCATCATGCTCATTTCATATTTACTTTTATCAATTTAGCAAAAATTTTGCAAAGTTTTTCATCTGTAGAGCCAAATATAATAGCATCTACACAAATTTGAACAACTATACTAGAGCCATTAATATAACGACTCGTGTATTTTTGAAGTATTTAAATAAGTAATTATTATGGAAATTATTAATTAAATAAAATATATGTATTGGTTTTGACCGCTATGTGTTGTTTGATTATTATCTATGTGTGATTTATGATGTATCGGGTTGTCCGCGTGATTATTTAAGGAATTGTATTGAATTGTTTCACTTTTAAAGTGGATTTAACGCAAATTTATTTGTATAAATATTTGAAGTGTCTCTAAAATTGTTTTTATGATTTTAAAATTACAATAATTATTTTTAGGATTTTATAAAATTGAGAAATCAATATTTTATTAATTAGAAATCTTTAAATGATTTTCTAATTACTTTTATTTGTAAAATCCATATTCAATTCTAGAATTCTTCAAAAATTATGGAACTCATATTTATATAAGTTTGGAATATTTCGAGAATTTTAAAATTATTTTGGAAATTTTTGGGATTAATTTCACCCGCGCGTTGATTCATTTAATTGATAAAAGTGGGTATAAATTGCGCTTCAGAAATTATTTTAAAATTACGAAATTTATGGTTTTATTAAATTCGGGATATTTATAAAATTCTAAGATTATTTTAGTATAGTTTTGATTAAAATTTATTCGCAAGTTATATCATTAAAATAAATTAATCGGTGAAAGTCGGTGTGCAATCAGTCAGGAAACGACACGTATCCATTAAATTGGACACGTGTCATGTAATTGGGTTCAAAGGGGGGGGGGAGTCATCTGTTTTTGTATGTGGGTAGACATCAGTCTCAATCCCTCTCTTTTCTCTTGTACTCTCCCCTGCAAGCTCTCTCGTTTGCGTCTCTTTCTCCGGCCCTGTTTTCCGGTACAGCCGCCGTCGCGCAGTCCGGTAAGGCTGGTGGTTCTGATTGGTTTTACTGGTTTATACATATATATATACAGATGTATATACGTGTGTATAGCTGTGCGTGTTGTGTGTACTTTACTGTCTGTGCTACTGTTCTTTTTATTATTTCCCTATCGCCGCCACTCTCCGTTTCCGATGAGGGCGGTGGCGCGTGGGCGTCGCTGCAAAGGGGGGGTTTTTGTTTATGCAGTTGGTTATTGGTTCAGCTCTTTGTACTATGGTTTTGTTTTGTACTGATTCGTGTGTGTATGGATTGTGTTCTATGCTCTTATTTTTCCGGCTTGTTGCCGGCTGTCTCTGCGTTACCCGGTTACTCCGTGTGTTATGCATGCGTTTGCACACGCCTGTGTTGGGAATCTGTTAATTATTGATATTGTTTGGTTTTCTGCAGGAACTATTGATGGATTTCGTGAAATAAAATAATTATTTTGTTTGAAAAATTATTGAATAATCGGTGGAATCGGTATGGACACCTGAATTATTCGGGCACCGACTGATTTCGCCGCCGTCAGCGATGAACATCGATGTGCTGACGGTGGACGGTGATGATATAATTCTGAGTCCTAATATTTTAAAAGAAATAAATGTAAAATGTGAATAATAATAATTAGTGATTTGATAATTGTTGCGATTGTTGTGTTTGAGATTTGACATCGATTGATGTTTCGACGGGTAGTCCGATAAACAAAGGAGACGCTGCCCGATTTTCGAGAAATCAACTATGGAAATGTGGGAGCGTATCCGGTAATTATCGGGACGTCAATTGAATATATATACTTATACTTTATACGAACTTGGTTGTATGTTGTGGTGAATGTTTTGTCCAAAACTCAGTAACCCTAATTTCGTAAAATGACGAGTATATGTATTTTTTGAAAAGGAACACCGAACCAATTTCGAGAACATGAACCCTAATTGTTGTCTGTGGTATTATAATATGAATAATTACGAGTTGGAATATGTTATCGTATGGGTAGGTTGTAGCGAGGATATGTCAAGCATAATTGAGTGTCTAACATAGAGTATTTCGCCCCTGTAGGTTCTAGTCGGAAAACTGAAAGTGGACTTTGGACTAAAGATGACCTAGTAGTCAATCGACGAGCTCAGTAGAGTTTCAACAGAAAAACCTGAGTGTCGAAGTCAAATCCAATGTGATCTAGTGGTTGGACTTTAAAGCCTGAGCGGAAGAGTCGGCTCAAAGTTGATCAGTAATAGTTGTAAAGCCCTGTAAGGCAAGTACTTCTAAACCTTTCTCGAGATACAGTGCAAATATTTCTAAACTCTCTTGTGACATATTGTTAAGCATTCAAAATAATTATGTTTTATATTGTGAGTACTTTGAATCATATAGCCTTGAAACCGGATCACATCATTTGAACTTTGAGCCGTAAGCCTTATTCTTTGTAAACCATCCTTTGTTGATTCTCAGATACCAAACCACACAAGTATGATACTACTCCCCAAATGTATAACTACCAAACACTGGAACAAAATTGTTTGAAAACACAGAAACTTTTATACTCCAACCATTCTTTATAACATTAAAGAACTATACCTTGAAAAATCATTATTTGTCTAACACCTGATCCTTTTACAGACTAAAAACCATTTCTTATACATACCCTGATATACCCTTGTGATATCCATGAGTTTCCTTACATTTTTATTCAAGTGTTTAATCATCATTGATTATGATCTCGTTTTATCGAATTATATTGTTTATCATATTGAACTGCTTTAGAATTGGATAGTTTTTTTTATATATGGACCAGATTCGTGGTCAGACCATATTAGTGGTCAAGTTAGGCTAATGTGTGCCTTGGATCCAGTAATTAGAGCAGTGTTGTGTGCTTTGCTCGGGGTTAGTGCGAGATTGATCAGTAGCCTAACCTTGGTTTTAAAACTTAAAATGAATATCCAATTCTAATGATTGTTTAGCAATAAACTTGATTGTCGGGATTATAAGTCACTGAAACAAACCTAGATTGTCAGGATTGGGTAGAGGGTTAGGATTAGGAATAGGAAATAGAAAGATAAGACGTTGTGAGGTTGAGTTCGATTGTATAGTAGGTCTCCGACACGGTTCGTATTGCGATTCAGGATTCTTAACTTGCAACGTGTTTTCCAGACAACGGCAATGCAGATCCTAATTTCCCTGTATCGTTTGATCATTTGGAGCTTTCCGTTTAAGGATCATCATCTTCTCTCGGATTTGATTTGCACTTTGTTCCTCCATCAGTATTAATGGTACTACCTTCTATTATGACAATCGCACCTCTTCAAGCTATTCTACGTTATTCTACCACCTCTTGATACGAGACTACCTATTTAAGAACCTCCATCTGTTTATTCTTGTTTTACTGGACATTCGGCTGTGAGTGTATCTATTTAGTTTACCCTACCTCCTGTTCTATACCCTCGGTTTAAAACTTGTCCAATGACGCAACAGTACCTACGAGGATGGATTTGAAAGCTACTGTAAGTGGTGGGTACTTGAGATGTAAATAAAGGTGAGAAGAAGTTTAGAAAGAAGATTCAAGTGTTTAGGAGGATAGTTGTTATCAGGTTAAAAGAAGTCATTAGTAGTTAGGCCACCCATGACTAGATTGTGGAATGGACTAGATGAGTTTTGAAAGAGAATTAGAGAAGAGTATGGATGTGGAGCTTTCCTAGGAGTTAGATAATGGAGTTACGATGTGATATATTTGTAGTAACAATGTGATGTGTCGTCAGTGGACTTGTTGACTATTGGATAACCTATTATACTTAACGACTGCAAAGTTGATGATTGGAGCATTACCAGTATGAAAGTGTTGATGTGAAACTACGAATACAATAACATGCAGCGACAATTGAAGTGATCGTCGATTAAGGAAGGCAAATGGACCCAATAAAGGAGAGCAGGTAGATTGAAGTGAATGGACCTTTATGTGATCGTTCCTTTAATTTGGTACCTTGCTATAGGTCGGAAGGACAACAACCAACTCATACAGTAAGGATAACCAGATTTATGATTTTCAAAATTTTAACAAGTTTTCGAAAAAGATTTTTCCTTACAAAATTTCTAAAAGCCTTTTTGAATAAAATAAGTTTTAAACATTGGTTGTCAAGTTACTACTTGAGTTTCTTGTTTATCAAAAGACCCGGATTACCTGGAAGGATACTTATTTTAGATTTAGTATTGTTAATTCAGAGGAAAAAGTGATCCGCGATTATGAAGAAGTTGATTATTTCTAACAGAAGGTACAAATATTATTTGATAAGATTAACAACAGAATCAGCATACGGAGCAATTACTCATCTAATTACTAGGACTATCCTAGTTCAAAGAATTCATTGATCTAACAGAAGCCTGAGTATGATTGAAGGAGATTGAGAAGATTTCCAGATTTTCCTAAAAGAAGAATATTATTAACAAAAGGATCGCTATGTTGAATGATTCGGGGTTATTCTAAATTGTAAAGAGGAAACTCAAGGTTATCTGGTAGGGACGCCATTATGATCGAATTGTTAAAGTATTATACATGTAGGTGCGATGTTAGATATACAAGACTTAACAAGTAAGAATCTTCCATAATGCTTAATTTGCGAAGGCATTTCAGCGTACTTTTTAAAGTTGTTATATGACACAACTGGAATATGATCGAACAAGCTTGAAAGATGAATACAAGTGAAATGTGGATGGTGACCAATGGTATCGTTCTTGTCTTCAATATTACAGCGTATATTCCTTTTTAATTCCTAAAAATGTATGAACTTCTTTTCTTAATAAACTCCTTATGATGATATCAAAAAGGAGGATATTGCATTCCTTTCAAATTTAATTGTTCCCCTCAAGTTTTTCTCTCTGATTGGGACAAATAGTGTTATGGTGAGATGCTTTGTCGGGATGACGAAGAGTCGGGTGGGACGCCACCTAATCATGTGATGTATGCCATATGGTACGAAAGACTAGCCATCTTAAGTACCAATATGGTTGTCTCATTCATATTCAAATCATCACTTCTTCTTTCTTTCCAACTCTAAGTTTATTAAAATTGTGAATCCTTCTAGTTGTTCTGTCGTACTGTTGTTCTTTGCAAAAAAAATTCAAGTAAAAATCAACGTATTCTGAACCAAGCGGGCAAAGTTCCATCTACCTCTCATGCATGGAAAGGAAACAAGGGCATATGGCGAGAATTGCAAATCACTAGCCCAGTCAAGAATGCACTAAGAGTCAAGGGAATCTACTCCAATAAGGAATACATCTCCAAGAACGAGAGTTTATGATTTGTCGGTGAAATATGTTATTCAGAATACAAATGCGGTGATGTGAACGATTATTGTGGATACCTTACGCGTTAAAGTATTAAAAGATGTGAGAGAAACTTAATTGTTTATCTCTCAAGGTTTTGTTGATAAGATGAATTACCCTGTTGAATCAATAAGATTATGATCAGAGGACTAGCAAGTCAAGAACGTGTAATTGTTGAATAAGTAAGTACCAATGGTGGAATTGAGATTTTTGGCAATAAGTTGTGAAGAATTGATATCATTTGAAATAAGAGGATTTGACATTATTCTAAGGAATGGATTAACAATTTAAGCATGATGCCCAGACAAACCAACGTGATGAAAAGATAGTCCTGAAGACGTCAAATGAAAATATGATGAGGTATAAAGGAAGAATGAGGGTAAAGAATTTGTTAACGATGATTACGGTGATCAAGATGTGAGCATTATGGTGATTAGGAGATAAATAAAAGTCAGAAGCAAACAAAATTTGAAGATTTTATAGTAATTAAAGAGTTTCAAGATATGTTTTCAGATGAGTTAATAACATTTCCTCCAGATAGAGAAATGAAGCTCGCGATTGACTTAGCACCTGAGACGAAGCCAGTGACTAAGGCCTTACCCAAAATGGCACCACTTAAAATGAGGAAGTTAGCAAAGCAGATGCAAGAGAGGTTAGAAGAAGGAGTGATTAGACCTAGTGTGCCCCTTAAAGTTCTCCGATATTAATTGTTAATAAGAAAGATGGAAGTATGAGATTATGCATCGACTAGCGAAAGCTCAACATTTTTACTATCAAGAGCAAGTATCTGTTACCTCGAACCAATGATTTGTTTGATCAAATGAAAGAAGTAAAGTACTTTTATAAGATTGATTTAAGACTTGGTATTTCACCAATTGAAGATTAAACCTATGGACATATCAAAGATAATTTTCAGAACTAAGTACTGTGTTATAAAATTCTTGTATTGTCATTTAGATTAACCAATATACCAGTAATATTTGAACTTGATGGACAGAATCTTTAAGGAATATTTGGATAAGCTGTAGTTGTGTTACTTAAAGTCAACGGAGGACCATGTAAAGCATTTAATGATAGCCGGGAAGTCGAAAAAGAAAGATGTTGTATAAAAAGTTTACAAGGTGAAAGTTTTGATGGTAGAAAGCATAAATAGTCAGTAAGGAGGAGACCAAAGGAGATTCAGTAGGAATTAAAGTTACTATGAATAAAGAAAGACCAAAAGCACCAACGAAAGTGAGAAGTTTCACCATGGACCGGTTATTACTGAAAATTTGTGCAAGATTTCTTGAAAATTATAATACCTTTGACGAAGCTAACCAGGAAAAGCAAGAAGTTTATATGAAATGGAGAAGGGTGAAGAAATTATTGCGGATTTAAATGAAAGAATGGTTACAGCACCTACTTTATCACTTTAAAGGTATCAAGGAGATTTGGTAGTTTATAGTGATGCTTCTCATAAGGGAGTAGGAGGTGTGTTGATGCAGCACAATAAAGTTATTGTATATGCACCCAGACAACCGAAACCTTATGAGCAGAAGTATCCTACTCATAATTTGGAACTAGCAGTAATAATATTCGCTTTGAAAGATTAGGAAACATGATATGTATGGATAAAAGTGTAAGATCTATACGGACCATAAAAGTTTGAAGTATGTACTCACGAGGAAAAGCAAATGTAGAGGCAGGAGATAAGCAAAAATGATAGAACGAACATAAAAACTGTACCGGAAGAATTATCTATGGAATTTTAGAAGTTGGAGTTGGAAGTCATATATATAATTCCAAGAAAACAAGGCTGGGTATTATGACCTTTTAGTCATAATTGTTAAGAAAAGATAAGGAGATGTCAAGGGAAGATAATGGATCACGATGTTAACAGTGAGTAAGAGGAAGATTATGCATCCAGAAGAATGAACACGATATTCCTAGGTTTTCTTCCAGCATTTGGATGTTACAAGTAAAGGAATTTAGAAATGAGATCCTACAAGGAATTCACAATATACAGTATTTAATCTATTGAAGAGATGCCAAGATATATGGAAATTTAACGAAATATAGTGATAATTAGGTGTAAGAAGGGAATTTCAAAATAGATTGGGAAGTGTTGGACATTTTAAAGAATTAAGGTGAAGTATTGGAGGCCTAGTGAACAAGGCAGACCAAGGAGTGGTTTTACAAGAAGCGAATCATAAAATGTACCAGTGATGTTTTAGGAGAAAAGGAATGAAATTATGAGATTATGTACTGATTAGTGGGAGTTCAATAAAACAATGACTAAGAATAAGTGACCCCTATAAAGAATTGATTACTTACGAGACCTAATTCAAGAAGTATGTTATGTCTCGGGAATTAACTTAAGATCTGACTTGAGAACATATTAGAGATCCCGATTAAAATGAGTTATGAACATTACAAGCTCCAGTGATATTATGCAAAATAACAAATGTATCAATTGATTATAAGGAATTAAGGAACATGGTGTATAAAGAGTACTCCGATAAACAAACTGTATCTATTGATAACACCCTCAACTACTCAAAGAATAAGAAAGTCTACATGGAATGCCCAAGGATTTTTCTCCAAAGATTAGAAGGAAAACAACTATACGTTGAGTCTTCAAGTATGAAATTTTGACTGAGGTTAACAAAAGATTCTGATTAATCCACTAACAACTACCTAAACAAAGCCAAATGGTAACAAATTCCTTGTGTAGAAAGAAAGGATTGGATTTAATTAAGACCTCTGATGAGTTAATAAAGGAATTGGAAAGAGTAGAATATAAAGTTCAATTACCTAAAGGTGATAATAAATGAATATATGAGATTACTTTACAACCTTAATGGATAGAAATGAATAGCAGATGTTTAAATGTTTGGAAGCTAAAGTTGAAAATGAGCACCGCCTATCATCCTAAAACGGAGAGTCAAAGTAAGGAAGTGATTCAGGAAGTATAATATATGTTGAGAGGTTGAGTTTTAAGGAAACACTGGAATGATCATTTATCATCGATGTCAGCTTTAGAATGCCACTTTACCAAGCCTTATATGGACGCAAGAGTAGGTCCCCACTTTATTAAAACAAAATGGAAGAAAGGAAGTTGCCAAATTCTAAGTTGATTCAGCACACCAAGGGCATAGTGATATTGATTGAAGCAGCTCGGAGTAGACAAAGAAAGAAGGTAAAATTGTATCGAGAGAGAGTATGAGTATAGAATTAGAACCAGTAATGTTAGTACAAGTTTCATCTTGAAAGAGATTGGATAAGTCTGAGTAGAAGGGACAGGGTAAGTCCTAAAACTTGTAGACCATTCAAGGTATTGATAAATATAGATAAAGTTGTTCATGAGTTGATATTACCGTTATAGCAGTATGTACATATAATGTGTTCTACGTTTCAATGTTAAGGCGATAAGTATCAGATTCAAATTAAGTGATTGATTAGGAGCCAATGGGCTCTTGTCCAAGTTTGTTCTGCATATAGTGATCGATCCAATTTTTTTCCCGTTAAAGGCGAGTCTATGGAAATAAGTGTATGTCTATAGTGAATACGTTTGAAATCCTCGAGTAGAAGAGTCTACTTGGAAACTATAGTCAGATATGCTTGACAAATATCCTCACTTGTGTAATTAGACCAGATTCTGAGGATAGAATCTTTTTAAGGGGGGAAGGATATAACGACTCGTGTATTTTTGAAGTATTTAAATATGTGATTATTATGGAAAATATTAATTAAATAAAATATGTGTATTGGTTTTGACCGTTATGTGTTGTTTGATTATTATATATATGTGATTTATGATGTATCGGGTTGTCCGCATGATTAATTAAGGAATTATATTGAATTGTTTCACTTTTAAAGTGGATTTAATGTAAATTTATTTGTATAAATATTTGAAGTGTCTCTAAAATTGTTTTTATGATTTTATAATTACAATAATTATTTTTAGGATTTTATAAAATTGAGAAATCAATATTTTATTAATTATTTGTCTTTAAATGATTTTCTGATTACTTTTATTTGTAAAATACATTTTTAATTCTAGAATTCTTGAAAAATTATGAAACTCATATTTATATAAGTTTGGAATATTTTGAGAATTTTAAAATTATTTTAGAAAATTTTGGGATTAATTTCACCCACGCATTGATTCGTTTAATTGATAAAAGCGGGTATAAATTGCATTTCAGAAATTAATTTAAAATTACAAAATTTATGCTTTTATTAAATTCGGGATATTTATAAAATTCTAAGATTATTTTGGTATGGTTTTGATTAAAATTTATTCGCAAGTTATATCATTAAAATGGATTAATCGGTAAAAGTCGGTGTAGAGTTAGTCAGGGAACGACACGTATCCATTAAATTGGACACGTGTCGTGTAATTGGGTTCAAAGGGGGGGAGTCATCTGTTTCTATGTATGGGTAGACATTAGTCTCAATCCCTATTTTTTCTGTTGTACTCTCCCCTGCAAGCTCTCTCTTTTGCGTCTCTTTCTCTGACCCTGTTTTCCGGTACCGCCGCCGCCGCTCAGTCCGGTAAGGCTGGTGGTTCTGATTGGTTTTACTGGTTTATGCATATATATATATATATATATATATATTTACAGATGTATATACGTGTGTATAGCTGTGCATGTTGTGTGTACTTTACTGTCTGTGCTGCTGTTCTTTTTATTATTTCCCTATCGTTGCCCCTCTCCGTTTCCGGTGAGGGCGCTGGCGCGTGGGCGTCGCTGGAAAGGGGATGTTTTTGTCTATGTAGTTGGTTATTGGTTCAGTTCTTGCTACTATGGTTCTGTTCTGTACTGATTCGTGTGTGTATGGATTGTGTTCTATGCTCTTATTTTTCCGGCTTGTTGTCGGCTGTCTCTGCGTTACCCGATTACTTTGTGTGTTATGCGTGCGTTTGCACGCGCCTGTGTTGGGAATCTGTTATTTATTGAAATTATTTGGTTTTCTGCAGGAACTATTGATGGATTTCGTGACATAAAATAATTATTTTGTTTGAAAAATTATTTAATAATCGGTGGAATCGGTATGGACACCTGAATTATTCGGCCACCGACTAATTTCGCCGCCGTCAGCGATGAACATCGATGAGCTGACGGTGGACGGTGATGATATAATTATGATTCCTAATATTTTAAAAAAAATAAATGTAAAAACGCGAATAATAATTAGTGGTTTAAATCAGTAATTAGATAATTGTTGCGATTGTTGTGTTTGAGATTTGACGTCGATTGATGTTTCGATGGGTAGTCCGATAAACAAAGGAGACGCTGCCCGATTTCCGTGAAATCAACTATGGAAATGCGGGAGCGTATCCAGTAATTATTGGGACGTCAATTGAATATATATACTTATACTTTATACGAACTTGGTTGTATGTTATGGTGAATGTTCTGTCCAAAACTCAGTAACCCTAATTTCATAAAATGACGAGTATACGTATTTTCTGAAAACGAACGCTGAACCGATTTCGAGAACGTGAACCCTAATTGGTTTCTGTGGTATTATAATTTGAATAATTACGAGTCGGAATATGTTATCGTATGGGTAGGTTGTAGCGAGGATATGTCAAGCATAACTGAGTGTCTAACATATAGTATTTCGCCCCTGTAGGTTCTAGTCGGGAAACCGAAAGTGGACGTTGGACTAAAGATGACCTAGTAGTCAATCGACGAGCTCAGTCGAGTTTCAATAGAAAAACCTAAGTGTCGAAGTCAAATCCAACGTGATCTAGTGGTTGGACGTTAAAGCCTGAGCGGCAGAGTCGGCTCAAAGTTGATCAGTAATAGTTGTAAAGCCCTGTAAGGCAAGTACTTCTAAACCTTTCTCGAGATATAGTGCAAATATTTCTAAACTCTCTTATGACATATTGTTAAGCATTCAAAATAATTCTGTTTTATATTGTGAGTACTTTGAATCATATAGCCTTGAAACCGGATCACATCATTTGAACTTTGAGTCGTAAGCCTTATTCTTTGTAAACCATCATTTGTTGATTCTCAGATACCAAACCACACAAGTATGATACTACTCCCCAAATGTATAACTACCAAACACTGGAACAAAATTGTTTGAAAACACAGAAACTTTTATACTCCAACCATTCTTTATAACATCAAAGAACTATACCTTGAAAAATCATTATTTGTCTAATACTTGATCCTTTTACAGACTGAAAACCGTTTCTTATACATACCCTGATATACCCTTGTGATATCCATGAGTTTCCTTACGTTTTTATTCAAGTGTTTAATCATCATTGATTATGATCTCGTTTTGTCAAATTATATTGTTTATCATATTGAACTGCCTTAGAATTGGATAGTTTTTTTTATATATGGACCAGATTCGTGGTCAGACCATATTAATGGTCAAGTTAGGCCAATGTGTGCCTTGGATCCAGTAATTAGAGCAGTGCTGTGTGCTTTTCTCGGGGTTAGTGCGTGACTGATCAGCAGCCTAACCTTGGTTTTAAAACTTAAAATGAATTTCCAATTCTAATGACTATTTAGCAATAAACTTGATTCCTCTGAATTATTTCGTTTGATCATTGATTAACCTCAATTATTGTCATTGTGACTTGTTGAGCTAGTTAGCTCACTTTTCTAAATCTTTTTATGTATTCTACAGTTAAGAAGGATACAGTTGATAGCGAGGTTTCCCAATTCAATGTATGAGCTAGGATTCCGGATTGAGTTGGATCGAGCTAGCAGGAGCTTATTACGGTAGTGAGATAGTAAGATTGTAAGAATAATTTTATTATCAGTTGTAAGTTAAATTAGTTGGGATTTGGTACGTTATAATAAAAGTTAAGTTTGTGGCTTATTTTCATACTTTAACCTGTTGTGATCCGTGGTTGTGTAAAGTAGGGTCATTGCAAATAGTATCTCCTATACAGGTTTATATATTGTGTATGTGTTGTGGACCCCAAACTTATGACCCTGGTTTGGAGGGTGCCACAATTAACATTTATATAGAATAAAGTTTTATGAACAATACCTCTTGTGAAATGATTTTCTAAGAGGAACTTTGACAAAGTGTCATACTAGGCTCTAGGTGCTTGCTTTAGTTCATAAAGCGCCTTAAAAAGATAATAGACATATTATGGAAAATTTGAGTCTTCAAAACCAGGAGGCTAACTGACATAAACTTCCTCCTCCAAATCTCCATTCAGAAAGGTTAACATCCATTTTATAGACCTTGAAATTGGCATGGGCTGCATAGGCTAAGAAAATTTTGATGGCTTCAAGTCTTGCAACAGGAGCAAAAGTTTCATCAAAATCTATTTGTTCTTGTTGACAATAGCCCTTAGCAACCAATCTAGCTTTGTTCCTGATTACTATGCCATTTTCATCCATCTTGTTTTTGAATACCCACTTGGTGTCAATAGGATTCTTTTCTCTAGGCTTGGGTACCAGCTTGCATACCTTATTCCTTTCAAATTGGTTTAGCTCCTCTTGCATAGCTAAAACCCAACCAGGATCCAACAAAGCTTCTTATACCTTTTCAGGTTCTTCCTGAGATAGAAGGATGCTTTACAGACATTCTTCTTGAGTTGCTTTCCTTGTTTGCACCCTTGAAGATGCATCACCAATGATGAGTTCAAAAGGGTAATCTCTAGTCCATTTTCTCTGTTGTGGTTAATTAGCTCTAGATGAAGGGGCCTCATAGTTGTCTTGATGTGTGACTTAGTTTTGATTAGAAGAAAATCCCCCTGAGTTTGTGGATCTTTGACTTATAGTTGTGGTCCTTTTTGATTGTGATATGTATTGGCCCTCAATTTCTATTGATGGTTCAACGGATGTTGAGTTTTGCCTTTCGACGGATGATGCAGATTGTCTTTCAACGGATAATGCACTTGGTCTTTTGACGGATGTTGAATTGTGTTCTTCATTAGTTATAGATTTTTTTGTAATATCCTTAGATATTGGTTCTTGATCACCTTCATCATCACTATCATCACAAATCATCTCAACATTATCAAATTTGAGGCTCTCATGGAAATCTCCATCTTATAGACCTTCAATCTTTTTATCATCAAACACAACATGTACAGATTCCATAATAATATTGGTTCTGAGATTGTAGACTTTGTATGCTTTTCCAACTACATATCCAACAAATATTCCCTCATTAGCTTTGGCATCAAACTTTCCAGGTTGATCAGTTTGATTCCTTAAGATATAACATTTACAGCCAAAGACATGAAGAAAGTTTGATGTTGGCTTCCTGTTCTTGAACAATTGGTAGGGTGTCATGCATTTTTCTTGATTAACCAAAGAAATATTCTGACTGTAGCATGCAGTATTTACAGCTTCTGCCCAAAAATATATTGGTAGTTTTGATTCTTCAAGCATTGTTCTTGCAACTTCAATAAGAGATCTGTTTCTCCTTTCTACCACTCAATTTTGTTGAGGGGTTATTGCTGCTGAAAATTCATGCATGATCCCATTCTCTTCACAAAATAATCTCATCACAGAATTCTTGAACTCAGTTCCATTGTCACTCTTGATTCTTCTTACTTTGAAATCAGGATGATTGTTGACATACCTTATGTGATTGATGATGATTTCACTAGCTTCATCTTTGGACTTTAGAAAACATGTCCAAGAGAACTTTTAGAAATCATCTACAATAACTAGGCAGTATCTTTTCCTTGAGATGGACAATATATTGACTGGTCCAAATAAATCCATATGCAATAGTTGTAAAGGTTCTTCAATTGTTGAATCAAGCTTCTTTATGAATGATGCCTTTATCTGTTTACCTTTTTGACAGGCATCACACAGTCCATCCTTTGAGAACTCCACTTGAGGAATGCCTCTTACCAAATCTTTCCTGACTAGCTCATTCATAGTCTTGAAGTTAAGGTAAGACAGCTTCTTGTGCCATAGCCAACCTTCATCTTGACTTGCCTTGCTAAATAGACAAGTGATAGATTCTACATTTGATGAGTTGAAGTCATCTAGATACACATTTTCTTTTCTCACTCCAGTGAGAACCACTTTGTTGCTTTTCTTGTTGGTCACAACACAGACTTCAGAATTAAATGATATTGAGTTGCCCTTATCACAAAGCTGGCTGATACTCAACAATTTGTGCTTGAGTCCATCCACTAGGAAAACTTCCTCAATGATGACAATATCCTTTGAAATCAAGCCATATCCCACAGTATAACCCTTGATGTCATCTCCAAAAGTAATACTTGGGCCAGCTCCCTCCTTGAACTCAATGAGTAGGGTAGAATTTCCAGTCATGTGCCTTGAGCACCCACTATCCAAATACAAAATATTCTTTTTATTTCCCTACAAACAACAAAATCAAATCAAGTTGATTTTGGTACCCAAGTTTCCTTGGGTCCTATTTTGTTAGCTCATTTTTTAGGTTTCTTAGACCTTTCCTCACTTGACTTAGGTATGTGGTTTTCATCCTTAGTCATTTTAGTAGAATCTTTGAAATCATTCATTATTGAAGAATTATCATGCATAGGCTAATTAATATGGAAAGGCATATTATGTGCAAACATGTTATTCCAGTATGGCATTGTTAGGGCGAAAACACGTGCTAATATTCACGCAAGTATACGCGTTCGCAAGTAATATAGAATATTTTCTAGTTCGTTCCCTCAGAGACTCAGACTAAATTATTGTCTAATTAAACTCACTCACCAATGTATGATTACTTCTCAATATTAAGACACTAACACTTAAAATTGTTGATTAAATATTAACTATAATTAACTACTTAATTAATCACTTAACTAACACTTCAATTTATCAATAATAAAACACTCATGAGATCACAACTTCATTATTACTTCCTTCTATAGCCATTGTTATTACCTTTAGCATGTGACATTGATGATATTAATCGAATAACACGAAACTGATAAAAGCCAACTTTCATTGTACTAATACCATTCTACCAAGCATCCACAATTAAGATAGAAGTTGAATAGTCATCAATTATATTGAGTTCCTATATGTCTACAGAAATTGACAACACAACGATTTAAGCACAAGTTATTCCTTTTGATTACATAGGGCAAATAAAACTATTAGAGTTACCCACTAATCATGCACAACGTACATGAACCTATGCTAGCATGGCAAGTTCTAAATCTCAAGATCCACCGTCGCTTCACAAGAGATTAACACCCTATCTTATATGTTCGCGACGCACATAAGACGAATACGCACAACCAATACTAGATATCATGCAATCATCACACACTAAAGTATTAAACGATTAACTAAAGAATTCCATAATAAATCCGTTGCAACCCCATGATCACGATTAGCCCATAATAGAACTTATCGTCATCATGGGTTCATATGAAATCATGATAAACAAACACAAGAAAATAATAACTAAACTAATTATATTAAACAGAGTACGTCAGAAGAGTAAATAAGTTCAAAGCAAGAAAACTAGCATCCAACGTTACAATGAAACAAGAATCACAAGAAGATATGCTTCCTCTTCGTTGCGGTGTGCTAAATCGGTCTTCTTCCTTATCTCATTCGCTTCTTGCGTAAAAACACAATCTTCTTTTAATCCACACTTGTGAAAACGTCTCAAATCTACTTATATAATAGTCCCATAAAACTCAGATTACATAGAAGTGGAAACCAAACAGAAGTAGAAGTCCTAAAATAATTTGTCTTTTTTCCCGACCCTGCGCGGCCGCTCAGCATAGCTGAGCGGGCGCTCAGCTTGCTGCGCGGCCGCTCAGCAATGCTGAGCGGGCGCTCAGACCTTTACTGGAAAAAATCTGATTTTGCTCTGTTTCTTCGCCGTAATCTGCCCGTTTCTTTCCTCTCACAATGGTGAACACATGCCAAGGCTTATTCTTGATGATTCCTCCCCCGAAATGCAACTAAAACCCTGAAATGCATAAACACTAGAAAAACGTATCAAATATACAAAATACTTGATTTCAAGACACCAATTTAAGCCATTTTAAGACGTTCTAAGTGGTATAAAATGCCACTTATCACACCCCCAAACTTAAATCGATGCTTGCCCTCAAGCATCACAGACTCAAAAACAAATAAAAACATGCATGAATGCAATCTATATGGAAATGCAGCGATCCCCCTTACTACAATTAACCAACCAAATTGCCACATCTCAACGAATGCAGTTAGACAACTAAAGATCAATAAACTCATGCAAACGGACATACCGCCAGAAACGTGGTGTGTGCAAATGCTTAACAGATATGCTTCGGAACTAGACCAATTACTATGACTAGACTATCCTCAAGGCAATCCTACGATTATACAAAGAATAAAAAATTCTAGGTACAAAGTGATATACAACACTACAAGAACTCTGGAGCTTATTACGAAATCGTGCTTTTTATTTACAACTCAAATGCTTATTTGACCGTGCAATGAGTGAGGTCCACAAAAGACTTATACAATGATATCCATGTAACGAGCGTTAGGTTAGCGGATCCCAGACTCTAGAAGCCTTAGGTCACTAGGCACAAAGTCCCCAAAGAACTTAATAACTCGAATACCAAAGAGCACACTCTTGATCAATTATGCATAAACTAATTTTTTTTTTTAATAACTTTTGAGCAAGTGCGTTTCGCTCCATCTTGCTCAACCATAGACTACTCGCACCATATGCGAGCCGGCTACTAGCCATTTGACGCCTAGCCACAACTAGCAACAACTTCCATATTTTTTTTCTCCAATTTTTTTTTTCTTTTTCATGCCTTTATCACTAAGAACCTATAATCGAATTCTAAGCATAATAAGTAGATTGACCTTGAAAACAACCAAATCATAACAACAATCTAGCCCTTACGCATTCTCTAAGACTTAGTGGACTTACAATTGTTTCTAGCATGCATATCAACCTACACGACTTAATATCACTTTAATGCTATCACTACACTCACATCAATATCACAATTCAGTCGATAAATCATTACAAAAGGGATCATGGTAAATGCATGAGCTACATGACATTCATAACAAAAAAAACTATATGGCATAAATTATGCAACCATATGAACTAAACTATCATGAATATGCAACTATATGACACACACACAGTATTCCTTAACTACCACCCCCAAACTAAAAATCTTCACTGTCCTCAGTGAAAGTAGTAGAAAGGAACACAGGGTATACCTACTCGGAGTCATCATCATCATCACCTTCAGTGGGTGGAGTATCAGGCGGCGGGTATGCAGAGTCCTCACCAAAAACTGGCCACTGGATATCAGCTCCAAGGCCTCGAAAAGTAGTCCCTAACGCAAGGGTGAGCTCCTGAGCAAACCTGCTCTGCGTCTCATACATGGCATCCATCCGCCGTGAAAGCCTCCTATACTGGGCATCAACCATCCCAGCACCCTCCTGAGCTCTCGAAGAACCAGCCTCATCACGCCCTGGCCTAGCCATAGTAGCACCTCGTGTTGGACGCCCTCCTGGAAGACGATAACCCAGCCCATGCTCCTCAGGCTCACCACCAGTCCACTCCTGCATCCCATTCAGAGTGCCAAAATCAATCGGAGCTGCTGACAACTGTAACTGCTCATGAGCCGGCCAGTTCACTCCCACTGCTCGGCATAGCTTCGTAACCGTAGATGCATAAGGGATGTTCATATGCTTCGCTCCCCTCAAAAACTTCAGAATTCCTTGGTAGATAAACTCACCAAGGTCCACATAGTATTCCTCATTCAGAATTCCCCACAACAACTGTGCTCTCTCAACTGTGACCTCGTGTGCATGCGAAGAAGGCAAAATATTAGCACAAATAAATGCATTCCATGCACGGGCATACCTGTTCATGGCGATCGCCGGAAAGTGACGATACTCATTAGTGCCGGTCCTGAAGGTCCAAACTGTGCCCGGTCGACAGAGAGTCGCACAAATCAAATCCAAGTCAAAATCCTCAGTAGTCTTTTCATTCCAGTTCTCCTCCTCGGGCTTCCTCTCTCGCTGTCCAATCACACGGCGAATCGCCGC
Source organism: Apium graveolens (assembly GCF_009905375.1). Lineage (NCBI taxonomy): Eukaryota > Viridiplantae > Streptophyta > Magnoliopsida > Apiales > Apiaceae > Apium > Apium graveolens. The sequence continues at coordinate 168,981,787 of NC_133654.1, read as the reverse complement.
AGGATGATAATCAACCGTCAGCCCACGGACCACAGAAAACCGATTCTTTTCGGCCTTCGCGTTCGCGTAGAACTCGCGAACAACGCTCATCGGTACCGCTTCGGGTGACTCACAAAAAGCTATCCACCCCTTCTCTGCAATCATGAGCAACAACTCACCATCCCTCCCCGATGGTAAAAACCCCCTCTCCTTCAGAATCGGCTTCCCCAACAGCCTAGTGTACTCCTCCTCCGCGGCTCTGTCAGTTAACCGAGGCCTTGCAGCAGTACCCCTCGATGAATCAGCAGTAGGAACTGTGCTACTGCTGTCAATAGTGCGTGCTCTCTTGGGTGCCATTGATTCGTGAATAAAAGTGTGTAAGAACTGATTTTTGATGTTTGTGAGAGGGTTTAAGTGTAGGATGTTTTGTGGGAGATATGTAGGATAGGTGTATGTATATATAGGGTGTGGATTAGATTAGGGTTTGGGAATTAAGGGGTAAAATGATGGGGTAGTGGGAACAAATCGTGGGTTTATGGGCTAAAACTGTTTTTGTGTTTTTTTTTTTGGTTTTTCTGAACTGTAAAAAAAATTCTGGTACTCGACCCCTGAGCGGTCGCTCAGCAAAACTGAGCGGGCGCTCAGCTTGCTGCGCGGTCGCTCAGCAAAGCTGAGCGGGCGCTCAGGGGGTCACTGGAAATTTTTTTTTTCAGCCCCTGTTTTCTGATTTTTTTGTGTTTTTGGATAGGTTATTAACTTCTAAGGGTTCCTGTAACAAAAATTCATGGGTTGCCTACCACGCAGCGCTTCTTTTTCGTCATTAGCTTGATGTTTCGTACCCTTCTCAAGTAGTCAACAAAATGGCACTAACCACTTCTCGGTTTGCCATGTCCCCATAGTAGTGCTTCAACCGCTGACCGTTAACCTTGAATGCTTGGTCCGGATCATTCTCAAAAATTTCCACCGCTCCATGTGGAAACACAGTTTTGACAATAAAAGGTCCAGACCACCTTGATTTCAACTTCCCAGGAAAAAGTCGGAGCCGAGAGTTGAATAAAAGAACTTGTTGCCCTGGCACAAATAACTTAGGATGTAGCTTCCTATCGTGCCACCTCTTCACCTTTTCCTTATACATTTTGTTATTCTCGTACGCTTGAAGTCGAAATTCATCAAGTTCATTAAGCTGAAGCATTCTTTTCTTACCAGCTGCATCTAAATCCAGGTTCAACTTCTTCAATGCCCAATAGGCCTTATGCTCAAGCTCCGCAGGTAAATGACATCCCTTACCGTACACCAACTGAAACGGTGACATCCCAAGTGGAGTTTTGTATGTTGTTCTGTAAGCCCAAACAGCTTCATCGAGCTTTAAAGACCAATCCTTCCTTGACGGACAAACAACCTTCTCTAGAATGCGCTTTATCTCTCTGTTAGACACTTCCGCTTGACCATTTGTTTGCGGATGATAAGCAGTAGCTACTCGATGATTCACATTATAACGCTGCATCATAGAAGTGAACTTACGGTTGCAAAAATGCGATCCTTCATCACTTATGATTACCCGAGGTGTTCCAAACCTTGTGAAAATTTGCTTATGAAGAAAATTTAGCACTGCCTTTGCATCATTTGTCGGTAAAGCTTTAACTTCGACCCATTTTGAGACATAATCGACTACCAGCAAGATGTACTGATTATTGCAAGACGAGATAAAAGGCCCCATGAAATCGATTCCCCACACATCAAAGACCTCGACTTCAAGCATCACATTTAATGGCATCTCATCCTTCCTTGACAAATTTCCCACTCTTTGGCAACGATCACACCTTAAAACAAACTGATGAGCATCCTTGAACAAAGTAGGCCAGAAAAAACCTGCTTGCAGAATACGAGCTGCCGTCTTCTCACCACCATAGTGTCCACCATAAACCGTGGAATGGCAGTCTCGTAATATCCCCTCCGTCTCACAGAACGGGATACATCTCCTGATGATCTGGTCAGCTCCCTGTCTAAACAAATATGGTTCATCCCACATATACCACTTCACCTCATGCACAAACTTCTTCTTTTGAGCGGATGTCAAATTAGGAGGCATTATATTGCTGACGAGATAGTTTACAATATCTGCAAACCATGGTTCTTCCTCCTGAATTGCAAACAACTGCTCATCCGGAAAAGATTCATTGATTAACGTCCTATCCTGTGAAGTAGAATCGGGATTCTCCAATCTAGAGAGATGGTTAGCTACTTGATTCTCAGTACCTTTTCTATCTTTGATCTCTAACTCAAATTCCTGAAGTAAAAGCACCCAACAAATGAGTCTCGGCTTCGAATCCTTCTTGGAAACTAGATAGCGAATAGCTGCATGATCAGTGAATACTGTTACTTTCGTACCAAGTAGATACGATCGAAATTTCTCAAAACCAAAGACTATAGCCAAAAGCTCCTTCTCAGTAGTGGTATAGTTCAATTGGGCACCATTTAAAGTCTTACTCGCATAGTAGACCACATGGAAGAGGTTTTTCTTGCGCTGTCCCAGAACTGCACCTACCGCATAATCACTCGCATCACACATCATCTCAAACGGTTCTGTCCAATCTGGTGCTGTAATAACTGGTGCAGTGATCAAACTCTTCTTGAGAGTCTCGAATGCTGCCAAACATTCATCATCAAATTTGAAAGGCACATCTTTCTCAAGCAAATTGCACAACGGCTTAGATATCTTTGAAAAGTCCTTGATGAATCGCCGATAAAAACCCGCATGACTAAGAAAACTACGGATTCCTTTCACAGAATTAGGTGGGGGAAGATTTTCAATGACTCCCACCTTGGCCTTGTCCACCTCCAGACCCTTGCTAGAGACCTTATGCCCAAGGATAATGCCTTCACGCACCATAAAATGACATTTCTCCCAATTGAGCACCAAATTAGTTTTCACGCATCTTTTGAGTACGGCGCGCAGATTATTCAAAAATTCATCATATGAGTGTCCAAAGACGGAGAAGTCATCCATGAACACTTCGACGTTATTTCCAATCATGTCAGAGAATATAGCCATCATACATCTCTGAAAAGTGGTCGGGGCGCCACATAACCCAAACGAAACTCTGCGAAAAGCAAACGTGCCAAATGGACAAGTGAAGGTAGTTTTTTCCTGATCCTCTGGTGCAATACAAATCTGATTATACCCGGAATAACCATCCAGAAGACAAAAATACTCATGACCCACCAATCTATCAAGCATCTGATCAATAAATGGAAGAGGGAAGTGATCCTTCCTTGTGGCTTTGTTCAATTTTCTATAATCCATGCATAATCTCCATCCTGTAACTGTTCGAGTAGGGATGAGCTCATTCTTTTCATTTGCGACCACAGTGATACCTCCTTTCTTAGGTACACATTGTACGGGGCTCACCCACGAGCTGTAAGAAATAGGATAAATGATGCCTGCATCCATCCATTTCATAATTTCTTTCTTCACCACTTCCTTCATGATGGGATTCAGTCTTCGCTGCTGTTCCACAGTTGGCTTACTACCTTCCTCTAGCAGAATTTTATGCATACAATATGAAGGACTTATCCCCTTGATGTCTGCTATGGTCCATCCTATAGCCGATTTGAATTCTCTCAAAATCCTTAAGAGCTTGTCTTCCTCACTACCTGAAAGGTCAGATGAAATAATAACAGGTAACGTAGATGAATCACCTAAAAAAGCATACCTCAAGTGTTCAGGTAATGGCTTGAGCTCCAAGGTAGGTGCTTCCTCTATTGATGTTTGAGCTTCCCTTCAGCATTCTTAAGGTCAGAAGTACCAAGAGATTCAAATGGTATGTCCAGCTTTCGCTTCCAGGGAGAAGCGTTCAGATATTGTAATTGCTCGTTGCCATCTTCATCATCGCTGTCAAAATCCCCCACTAAGGCCTTTTCCAATGCATCAGACATTAGCATGCAATCGAGTTCCGAAGTAACCGCAGAATCAATCACATCCAATTTTAAGCACTCCTCATCTTCTGTAGGGAATTTCATTGCCTTGAATACGTTGAAGGTCACATCCTGATCTTGGACCCGCATAGTAAGTTCACCTTTTTGCACATCTATCAAGGTACGGCCAGTAGCCAAGAAAGGCCTTCCCAAGATTATGGGAATCTTCTTATCTTCCTCAAAATCCAGAATAACAAAATCTGCAGGAAAGAAGAGCTTATCCACCTTGACGAGCACATCCTCAACTATGCCCCTTGGGTAAGTAATGGAACGGTCAGCCAATTGTAGCGACATGTATGTGGGTTTTGGATCAGGCAGATCCAGCTTTTTAAGGATCGACAACGGCATCAGATTAATGCTTGCTCCCAAATCACAAAGGCACTTGTCAAAAGTCAGATTTCCAATAGTGCAAGGAATGGTGAAGCTTCCTGGATCTTTCAGTTTTGGTGGTAACTTTTGCTGCAGAACAGCGCTGCATTCTTCCGTGAGAGCAACGGTTTCAAGGTCATCCAGTTTCACCTTCCTTGAAAGAATAGTCTTCATAAACTTCGCATAACTAGGCATTTGTTCCAGAGCCTCAGCGAAAGGTATATTGATGTGAAGTTTCTTGAACACCTCCAGAAACTTCCCGAACTGTCTATCCAGCTTTTGTTGCTGCAATCTCTTAGGAAAAGGTGGTGGAGGATAGAGCTGTTTCTCCCCTGTATTAGCCTCAGGCAGAGTATGTTCAACAGTAGTCTTCCTTGGTTCCGCCGCTTTCTCCTTTTGCTTAGATTCTTCATCTCTAATTTCAGCTTCTACTTCTTTTGCCTTTTCAGCATCAGCCACTTTTCCAGACCTTAAGGTAATAGCCTTGACTTGCTCTTTAGCTTCCTTCCTGCCTGGTACTTCCGTGTCACTGGACAGATTTTGTGATTCCACTCGTGCACCTAACGAAACATCTTACCAACCTCCAACAAACACCTAAAACCTATTATATACTCCTAGTGCTAGCTTCTGGTGGCATGGGCCTCAAAGTACACAACAAATGCTCATTCAAAACTTCCCCATAAACTAGTGCATCAAATCTGGAAAAATGCAAACACTAACTAATCCCTTTCCACCTTGACTCCCACTTATTAACCAAACATCCAACCTTTACCAAATCAAACCAAGTGCATCAACATCCTGAAATAGTGCATCAACAGGAGTGGAGATCATCCATGCCCTAGAACACCAACATGCAAATAAAAAATATAACATGCAACTCATGGAAAACACTTAACAAGATTTCGGCTAAAACATGGAGTTAAAATTATTGTAAATTCGACTTGTACCTATTACTCAACCTTAATAATCATGAAATATATCTTCTCTTAACTATTATTAAGAAATATATCATGGAAACAATCTATTTCAAGCACAAATAATTCGAATTTATCGATTTTTAAACATAAAAACATGATTTCGAGAAGAGTAGCATACTCAACATGGTTGATGTGACGCCCTCCAAACCCGGGGTCTAGATTTGGGGGTCACTCGCCAATAAACCAAAATAAAATAATCACAACGGAATAATATAATAAATACGACCCCTTTTACCTACACTGGATCGATCACAGGTTATAGTATGGAACAGGCACTAATACAAACCAACTGTTATTACAGACCATAGTCTAATTAGTTTTACAACTTATTCAAATTTTATTACAAACCTCTAGACTAATTAAGCGTCCCAAACTGTCTACCTGGAAACACACCAACTATTTACAAGCACAAAACCTCTGGTCAGACCTGGAACTTAAGCTTGCTCTGGCCTAGCTGAAAGAATCAAGATATGAAACAAGTATGAGCGAACGAAATGCTCAGCAAGTAATAAATAGCTTATGATCTGGAATAACAACAGTATATCTGATGAACAAAACCAACTAAGCTAACTGAACAATATCAAAACTGATAAAAATTTAATAATAAACAACATTTGAAATATATTATGTTTTGGGACTGGAATCCTCGAACGACGGTGTGTTGCCGCCGGTGATCAGCCGCGGAGCAACACCGGTATGCCGAAGCATATCCAACTAAACAAAAGGTACCCAAGGCATATATTGGCCTAGCAAGGTGTTATATCCTGTATAACACATAGCTCACACTGGACCGCCGCCACGGCCTCTTACGCAACCATCCAACCCATAAAAACAATTTTCCGCCAAAGGAGTCGAATCAAATGACATCCTTAACCACATAACTCCCCATTTCTCATGGTCCGGAGTTTTCTCAACAACCAATGGCAAAATAACCAGAACAATTAGTTATTCGCTAATCTCAATTCAAAGCTTTGCCGTATAGAGTAATTCATAGTGAAACATAAAACGTTTAACTATTCTGAACTTAGAATAGTATGGATATTGAAAGAATAAAGTTCAGAGTCAATATCAATTGAATGATAAATAAAGATATAGGTACTTGTATAATATGATTAGAAATGAACGTCACTTGAACGATAAGTGAAGTTAGGGGTACTTGCCTGGTATGCTCAATAACCTCTTACTTTAACTATGCTTCTAACTGCTGGCTACTATCTCCGTCTAACACTTGACTGTACACCTTGCTACTCGATTCTATAAACAAAAAGACTATCTTAATTGACAGAACTAAACTCAATCGACGTAACTTTACGTCTTGACATCTCCCCGACCATTTATAACTAAGCATGGCATATTAAACTGTAAACAGATAGCATACTTATCACATAACACATAGTCATGACATTTGTATAACACGTAATCACATAACTCATGCAATACATAAGTCAGATCATTAAAAGATACGTCTCAGTGCGCTCAGAATGAAAATCAGGTCAATATTAGCATTTATCGATCAAATACCGACTCAAACTGATATACAAATTAAATGACATTGCAATATAAAAGAAATTAGGTCTCAAAAGTATTTTTATTGAAAGCGCAATATTTTTCTGAGTCTGTACGCGTTCGTTTCGTATTAAACGGACAAACGGTTGATTTATTATGAATTTTTGAACATTTTTCAGAATAAAACGGATCTCCAAATCATTTAATAATTAAATAATAGGGCTCGAATACTCGAAAATAATTTTATAAATATTATCGAGCCGGGAAAATAATTTAAAATAATATTTTAAAGCTCGAAACTATTTTTCGGAATTTTTAAATTAATAATAAATAATTAAATCTAATTAAATAATCAATTAAAATTAATTAATAACTAATTAAATTAATTAATCAATTAATATTTAAATTAATTGACTAATTAAATAATTAATTATCAACTAAAATTAATTAACTAAATAATTTGGATTTATTTTGAATTAAAAAAATAAATTTTCAGAATTAAAATCATGAATTTTCAAAACAAAATGAATTTTTTTTTTTAGAAATTAAAATACGATTTTTGAATTATTTTAAAACTGAATTTTCAGAAACATAATTTGGAAAATAGAATTGGGGAAATCTGGATCGAAACCGGGTCATGGCGGGTCGAAGTTCCGGGTCGAAAAGAACCAACCGGGTCACGAAGAACACCGGTGGTTCTTCCCAGAATCCGGCCGCCATCGGCGCGGTTCCGGCAGACTCCGACGAGGACCAAGACCCCGTCTGTTGCCCTCGATTCATGTTGCAAAACACTCGCACATAACCCAGCAATTCAGAGATAGCAATAACACTGATCGATCATTCCGGTTTCATCGATTCCGGTTAAAAACTCCATTAAAACCGGTTACCACGAACACCAACTCCGACCAACTCGATTTACGTGATTCCGCAATCAAACAATAAACTTTTATACATAAATCGACTGTAAGAAACCTACTGAATCTATTGGTACCATCAAAACAATCCAACAATCAGCCAATAAGAAACCCCTAATTCGGGGGAATAAAACCTAAATTACGAATTTACAAATCACTAGTCGTTTGAATGATTTGAGGGCATAAACAGAAAGAACATGAAAATCTGAACATTTTGGTTACTCATACTTCAAATTCTGAAGTCTGCATCACCCTCAAATTTGGGTTTGATTCTCAGAACTTTTCAAGAACACCAAGAACACATATTCAAAGAATTTTCAGAAAGTTAAACCTCAATTTCTATATGATACCGAACCCTATTTTTGAAGTATAATATACCAAATCGACCAGAAAAATATGCTCTACAACATGGAAGCATCAAATCACATCAACAACATCAAGAACAAATTTTCATAATTTAATTATCAAATAAATCGAATATAAATAATTAAATAAGAAAATTACTGTGATTTCTGGGCAGAAACTGATGATTGATTCAGAAAGAAGATTTCGAGAGCTTCGTTTTGGTATGCTGCACGCCCGAATCGGAGTTCGATAACGCCTTCGTTCGTGTGTTTGATTCTCGGGAACGTATCGGTTTCTCGGGTTTTTTTTTCTGTTTTTACGGTATTTTAACTGGTTGCAAATGAATAAACGAAATAAACGAAATAAGAAATAGGCTATTTATATTTATGGAATATTGGATCGTTCTGGATCATTTTGGATCGTTAAATTAGTTGCTTAGCCGCTAAGTAACTGTAAAAACGATAGAATTCAATACCAGAATTGGATAATTATCAAAACCGGGCTTTTTATAAAACACCATATACGAAAATAACGTAAAAATATCCCGTCTTTCGAGATTACGGGTTTTATTGATTACCGAAATAACTATCGTATCGAAAATATTGCGCCGGGCCGCGCACGAGTCAAACCGTAATCCGGATCGAAAAAGTCAAAACACGGAAAATGTCCGGAATTACCAGATTAGGTTAGGAAGGAGTTTTCGGAAGAGTTTCGGGTTGTAAAAAACGCAAAACGGTTGAAGTTGGAAGATTCCCGGCTTTATAAATTTTTTTTTATAATTATTCTGAAAATAATTAATAATTCATAAATCATTATAAAATCATATAACACTCCAAAATTTACCAGAAAAATACCACAATTATCTATATTTTATTCTGGACATATAAAAATTCAAATATTCAAATAATGTCACATATAAACATTCAGATATCTATTCTACTTTTCAGATAATTCACCAAAAATTCACATAAAATCACATAAACAATTCCGAATAATAATAATAATATTTGAAAATATATGGGATATTACAATCTACCCCCCTTAACAGGATTCTGTCCTCAGAATCAGCCTAGGAAAATAAATGAGGATACTTGGATCGCATTTCGCTTTCCAATTCCCAAGTCGACTCTTCAACCTTGGGATTCCTCCACAAGACTCGCACTAAAGATACAGACTTATTCCTAAGTACTCTTTCTTTCTTATCTAAAATCTGTACTGGTTGCTCTACAAAAGATAAATCTGGTTGGATCTCGATTGGCTCGTATTCTATCACATGGTTCGAATCAGGCAAATAATGCTTCAACATCGACACATGGAACACATTGTGAATATGTTGCATGTGAGGTGGTAATGCTAATTCATAAGCAACCTTTCCCACACGCTTCAAAATCTCAAAATGACCAACATAACGCGGACTCAGCTTTCCTTTCTTCCCAAATCTTGATAGACCTTTCCAAGGAGAAACTTTTAATAGCACTGCTTCACCAACTTCAAATTCCATATCTTTTCTAGTAGGATCTGCATATTTACGTTGATGGTCTTGAGCTGCTGTTAATCTTTTCCGAATGAGTTCTATTTTCTCTTTTGTCTGCTGGATCAATTCTGGACCCAAAATCTTTCTCTCACCAACTTCTTCCCAACATATTGGAGATCTGCATCTTCTCCCGTACAAGGCTTCGTAAGGCGGCATTCCAATGCTGGCATGATAGCTGTTGTTGTAGGAGAATTCAACTAATGACAAATGCTCGTCCCAACTCCCTTCAAGATCTAATGCACATACCCTCAGCATATCTTCAATAGTCTGAATCGTTCTTTCACTTTGACCGTCCGTCTGCGGATGATACGCGGTACTCATGTTCAGCTTCGTTCCGAGACAATCTTGAAAACTTCTCCAAAATCTTGAGTTAAATCGAGGATCTCTGTCTGAAACTATGGATACTGGAACTCCATGTCGTGTCACAATTTCTTTAAGATATAACCGTACCAATTTATCCATTGAGAATCTCTCGTTGATAGGAAGAAAATGTGCTGACTTCGTCAATCTGTCGATAAGAACCCAAATAGCATCATGATTCGCCCTGGTCCTCGGTAATCCGACTACAAAATCCATCGCTATATGCTCCCACTTCCATTCTGGAATATCCAATGGTTGTATTAATCCACTGGGCCTTTGATGTTCTACTTTAACTCGCTGGCAAGTGTAACACTTACTTACCCATTCTGCAATTTCCTTCTTCATGCTTGGCCACCAAAAGTTTTCTCTTAAATCTCGGTACATCTTCGTACTTCCGGGATGAATTGAGTATCTAGAGTTGTGAGCGTCTCGAAGAATTTCATCTTTCAGCTCGGCTATGTTGGGTATCCATATTCTGGAAGAAAATCTTAATATCCCTTTATCATCCTTTTGACTCCCTGTTTCTTCTCCTGTCAAACTGTCTCGTTCATGGCTCATTACTTCCCCCTGACATCTTCTTATTTTCTCTAATAATTCTGGTTGAAAAGACATTGCACACAATACCTCTGTAGACATACTTGGAATACTAACCTCTATTTCCAGCTTCTCAAATTCCCTAATTAATTCCTCGGATGAAGTTATCATGTTTAACCTTTCTTTTCTGCTCAGAGCGTCGGCCACCACATTTGCTTTGCCTGGATGATAGTTAATAGTACAGTCATAGTCTTTGATCAATTCTACCCATCTTCTCTGTCTCATGTTCAATTCCTTCTGGGTGAAGATATACTTTAAACTCTTGTGGTCCGTGTAGATCTCGCACTTTTCCCCATAAAGATAATGCCTCCATATCTTCAATGCAAACACTATAGCTGCCAATTCTAGATCATGCGTTGGATACTTTTCTTCATGTGGTTTCAACTATCTTGAAGCATAGGCTATTACCTTGTCATGCTGCATCAAAACACATCCCAATCCTTTGTACGACGCGTCACTGTAGATCACAAAATTTCCTTGTTCATCTGGCAAGACTAGTACTGGAGAAGATACTAATCTATTCTTTAATTCCTGGAAACTTTCTTCGCACTTCTCCTCCCATTCAAATTTCTGATTTTTCCTGGTGAGCTTTGTCAATGGCATAGCTATCTTCGCGAAATCCTGCACAAATCTTCTGTAGTAACCTGCTAATCCCATGAAACTTCTTACTTCTGTTGGTGTTTTTGGCCTCTCCCAGTTGATTATGGCTTCAACCTTTGCTGGATCCACTTCCACTCCTTTATTGCTAATCACGTGCCCAAGAAATCGTACTTCTTTTAACCAAAATTCACACTTGGAGAACTTTGCATACAATTTCTCCCGTCGCAGTATTTCCAGAACTATCCCCAAATGCTCTGCATGCTCCTCTTCTGTTTTAGAATAGATCAAGATGTCGTCTATAAACACGATCACGAATTTATCCAAATACTTCTTAAATACTCGATTCATCAGATCCATGAAAGCTGCTGGTTCGTTGGTTAATCCAAATGCCATCACTAGAAACTCATAATGCCCATATCTGGTTCTAAATGCGGTCTTCGGAATGTCTTCAGGCTTGATCTTCAGTTGATGATATCCGGATCTTAAATCAATTTTAGAAAACCATATAGCGCCTTTCAATTGGTCAAACAGATCATCGATCCTCGGCAATGGGTATTTGTTCTTAATGGTCAGCTTATTTAATTCTCGATAGTCAATACACAGTCGCATACTCCCGTCTTTCTTCTTGACAAACAGTACTGGTGCGCCCCATGGGGATACACTAGGTTTTATAACTCCTTTCTCCAAAAGATCTTGCAGCTGAGTTGCCAATTCTTTCATCTCCACTGGTGCCATCCGGTACGGAGCTTTAGAGACTGGTTCTGTTCCGGGTGCTAGATCAATCGCAAATTCAATTTCTCTGTCGGGAGGTAATCCTGGTAGATCATCTGGGAAAACATCTAAAAATTCGTTGACAACTGGAATCGCTTCTAGTGCTGGAACTTCTTTACTGGTGTCTACCACATGGGCCAAATATGCTTCACAATTCTGACGCAATAACTTTTTCACTTGAGTGATCGCTAAGAACTTCTTCTCTTGCCTATTTCCTCGAAATATTACCTTCTTCTTACTATCCAAGGTCTGAAGTCTCACTTTCCTATTCTTACAATCAATCTGAGCGTTATTTTCTGACAACCAATCCATTCCTAAAATAACATCAAATTCTCCCAACTTAAAAGGTATCAAGTTGGCATAAAAATGATGTCCTCCTATTTCAATATCGCACCTCGGGCACACTCGGTCGACAAAAACTTGGTCCTTATTAGCTAACTCTATCATTAATGCTTGTTCTAACAACTTAACTTCGCAATGCAGTTTATCGACAAAACTTTGAGAAATAAATGATCTTGTAGCTCCAGAATCAAATAAAACTTTAACATCTATGGAGTTGACTGGAAGCGTACCTGCCACCACGTCTGAACTCTGAACAACATCCTTCATAGTCATATTGAATGTCCTAGCCTTTGGCTGGTTCTTTGTTGGTGGTCCTTCAATCCTTGGCACATTAGCAGTTGGTTCAGTTGTCTGGCAGTCCCTGGAAATATGCCCCATCTTTCCACATTTAAAGCACACTGTCCCTGATCTTTGAGCTGTAGTCTGACTTCGACACTCATTAGAATAGTGTCCCTTCTGATTGCACTTATAACACAACACATTAGCCTTACAAATCCCAAAATGCCTTCTACCACAAAATTTGCACTCTGACGCAGGTGGACGATTGGGTCTCTGCTGATTTGAATTCTGAAAACGGTTCCCATTTCCTGGCTGTGGTTTCTTAAATCCCACACTCTTATTATCCTGAAACTCTGGCCTTTTATTGAAACGGCCCTGGAAGTTACCTTGTTGCTGGCCTCCTCCTGAGGTTTCTATTTTCCTTTTCTTCCCATCCTTCCCTTTCTGATACATATCACTCTTACTTTCAATCACCATTGCTTTCTGCACTACTGCCACATATGAAGTCAATTCAAACATGGCCACCCTATTCTGAATCCAAAATCTCAATCCCTGTTCAAACCTTCTTGCTTTCTTTTCATCCGTGTCAACCTGGTCTGGCACGAACCTCGCTAATTCAGTAAACTTAGCTTCGTACTCAGCTACAGTAAGATCTCCCTGGGTCAAGTTCAAGAATTGGATCTCCATTTGATTCTTCATATACCTCGGAAAATACTTCTCTAGAAACAGCTCTGTGAATCTCTCCCAAGTTATAAACTCACCTCCTTCCAATGCTCGCGCGGATTCCCACCAATAGTTCGCCTCACCCTTTAGAAAGTAACTTGCAAACTTGGTCTTCTGCTCAGCTCCTGCTCCGACCAATTCAAAAGCCTTTTCCATTTCCTTAAGCCATGCATTGGCTTCCACAGGATCAGCACTTCCCTTGAACTCAGGTGGCTTCACTGCTTGAAACTGCTTAAAAGTCACTGCAGGTGGTGCTGCTCGCTGCTGCTGTTGCTGTTGCTGTTGTTGTTGCTGTTGCGTAAGATGTAACATCTGCTGCTGCATCAGTCCCAACATCTGGATAATCGCTGGATCTGTACGGCTCTCGGTACTACCCTCTCCTGAATTATTCCTTCTCTTTGGTGCCATTATTCTGGTAAGAAACAAGCAACATATATATAATAATCTGTCAAGCATTGTGTCAAATATGTAGCAATTCCTTAGCATATCAAAATTCGCAAACAATATCTCTTCCCTGAATATCATAAACTTGCTACCTTATTAACACAAGCGACATGATTATCACATAATCCTGCTTATTATCTCAAGAATAATAACACAAAGAAAATTACTCCGAATTATCCAATCCTTTTAAATCCTTGCTCGAAATCTTAACTAAATCAACAAAATAGCGGCAATAACACAAGGCCTAAAGCTAAACGCAAAACAGGAAACCTAAACAACTTAACTACAACCTAACCCAATAACCTAAATTTAATCCTATGTAAGCTAAACTACACGCGCCTATCTTATGTGATCTTCCTATGACTCATCTATGACAATCCTACGCCTGTTTCAGTGACCATAACCTGTAGCTCTGATACCAACCTGTGACGCCCTCCAAACCCGGGGTCTAGATTTGGGGGTCACTCGCCAATAAACCAAAATAAAATAATCACAGCGGAATAATATAATAAATACGACCCCTTTTACCTACACTGGATCGATCACAGGTTATAGTATGGAACAGGCACTAATACAAACCAACTGTTATTACAGACCATAGTCTAATTAGTTTTACAACTTATTCAAATTTTATTACAAACCTCTAGACTAATTAAGCGTCCCAAACTGTCTACCTGGAAACACACCAACTATTTACAAGCACAAAACCTCTGGTCAGACCTGGAACTTAAGCTTGCTCTGGCCTAGCTGAAAGAATCAAGATATGAAACAAGTATGAGCGAACGAAATGCTCAGCAAGTAATAAATAGCTTATGATCTGGAATAACAACAGTATATCTGATGAACAAAACCAACTAAGCTAACTGAACAGTATCAAAACTGATAAAAATTTGATAATAAACAACATTTGCAATATATTATGTTTTGGGACTGGAATCCTCGAACGACGGTGTGTTGCCGCCGGTGATCAGCCGCGGAGCAACACCGGTATGCCGAAGCATATCCAACTAAACAAAAGGTACCCAAGGCACATATTGGCCTAGCAAGGTGTTATATCCTGTATAACACATAGGTCACACTGGACCGCCGCCACGGCCTCTTACGCAACCATCCAACCCATAAAAACAATTTTCCGCCAAAGGAGTTGAATCAAATGACATCCTTAACCACATAACTCCCCATTTCTCATGGTCCGGAGTTTTCTCAACAACCAATGGCAAAATAACCAGAACAATTAGTTATTCGCTAATCTCAATTCAAAGCTTTGCCGTATAGAGTAATTCATAGCGAAACATAAAACGTTTAACTATTCTGAACTTAGAATAGTATGGATATTGAAAGAATAAAGTTCAGAGTCAATATCAATTGAATGATAAATAAAGATATAGGTACTTGTATAATATGATTAGAAATGAACGTCACTTGAACGATAAGTGAAGTTAGGGGTACTTGCCTGGTATGCTCAATAACCTCTTACTTTAACTATGCTTCTAACTGCTGGCTACTATCTCCGTCTAACACTTGACTATACTCCTTGCTACTCGATTCTATAAACAAAAAGACTATCTTAATTGACAGAACTAAACTCAATCGACGTAACTCTACGTCTTGACATCTCCCCGACCATTTATAACTAAGCATGGCATATTAAACTGTAAACAGATAGCATACTTATCACATAACACATAATCATGACATTTGTATAACACGTAATCACATAACTCATGCAATACATAAGTCAGATCATTAAAAGATACGTCTCAGTGCGCTCAGAATGAAAATCAGGTCAATATTAGCATTTATCGATCAAATACCGACTCAAACTGATATACAAATTAAATGACATTGCAATATAAAAGAAATTAGGTCTCAAAAGTATTTTTATTGAAAGCGCAATATTTTTCTGAGTCTGTACGCGTTCGTTTCGTATTAAACGGACAAACGGTTGATTTATTATGAATTTTTGAACATTTTTCAGAATAAAACGGATCTCCAAATCATTTAATAATTAAATAATAGGGCTCGAATACTCGAAAATAATTTTATGAAAATTATCGAGCCGGGAAAATAATTTAAAATAATATTTTAAAGCTCGAAACTATTTTTTGGAATTTTTAAATTAATAATAAATAATTAAATCTAATTAAATAATCAATTAAAATTAATTAATAACTAATTAAATTAATTAATCAATTAATATTTAAATTAATTGAATAATTAAATAATTAATTATCAACTAAAATTAATTAACTAAATAATTTGGATTTATTTTGAATTAAAATAAATAAATTTTCAGAATTAAAATCATGAATTTTCACAACAAAATGAATTTTTTTTTTAGAGAATAAAATAGGATTTTTGAATTATTTTAAAACTGAATTTTCAGAAATATTATTTGGAAAATAGAATTGGGGAAATCTGGATCGAAACCGGGTCATGGCGGGTCGAAGTTCCGGGTCGAAAAGAACCAACCGGGTCACGAAGAACACCGGTGGTTCTTCCCAGAATCCGGCCGCCATCGGCGCGGTTCCGGCAGACTCCGACGAGGACCAAGACCCCGTCTGTTGCCCTCGATTCATGTTGCAAAACACTCGCACATAACCCAGCAATTCAGAGATAGCAATAACACTGATCGATCATTCCGGTTTCATCGATTCCGGTTAAAAACTCCATTAAAACCGGTTACCACGAACACCAACTCCGACCAACTCGATTTACGTGATTCCGCAATCAAACAATAAACTTTTATACATAAATCGACTGTAAGAAACCTACTGAATCTATTGGTACCATCAAAACAATCCAACAATCAGCCAATAAGAAACCCCTAATTCGGTGGAATAAACCCTAAATTACGAATTTACAAATCACTAGTCGTTTGAATGATTTGAGGGCATAAACAGAAAGAACATGAAAATCTGAACATTTTGGTTACTCATACTTCAAATTCTGAAGTCTGCATCACCCTCAAATTTGGGTTTGATTCTCAGAACTTTTCAAGAACACCAAGAACACATATTCAAAGAATTTTCAGAAAATTAAACCTCAATTTCTATATGATACCGAACCCTATTTTTGAAGTATAATATACCAAATCGACCAGAAAAATATGCTCTACAACATGGAAGCATCAAATCACATCAACAACATCAAGAACAAATTTTCATAATTTAATTATCATCAAATCACATCAACAACATCAAGAACAAATTTTCATAATTTAATTATCAAATAATTCGAATATAAATAATTAAATAAGAAAATTACTGTGATTTCTAGGCAGAAACTGATGATTGATTCAGAAAGAAGATTTCGAGAGCTTCGTTTTGGTATGCTGCACGCCCGAATCGGAGTTCGATAACGCCTTCGTTCGTGTGTTTGATTCTCGGGAACGTATCGGTTTCTCGGGTTTTTTTTTTCTGTTTTTACGGTATTTTAACTGGTTGCAAATGAATAAACGAAATAAACGAAATAAGAAATAGGCTATTTATATTTATGGAATATTGGATCGTTCTGGATCGTTTTGGATCGTTAAATTAGTTGCTTAGCCGCTAAGTAATTGTAAAAACGATACAATTCAATACCAGAATTGGATAATTATCAAAACCGGGCTTTTTATAAAACACCATATACGAAAATAACGTAAAAATATCCCGTCTTTTGAGATTACGGGTTTTATTGATTACCGAAATAACTATCGTATCGAAAATATTGCGCCGGGCCGCGCACGAGTCAAACCGTAATCCGGATCGAAAAAGTCAAAACACGGAAAATGTCCGGAATTACCAGATTAGGTTAGGAAGGAGTTTTCGGAAGAGTTTCGGGTTGTAAAAAATGCAAAACGGTTGAAGTTTGAAGATTCCCGGCTTTATAAAATTTTATTTATAATTATTCTGAAAATAATTAATAATTCATAAATCATTATAAAATCATATAACACTCCAAAAATTACCAGAAAAATACCACAATTATCTATATTTTATTCTGGACATATAAAAATTCAAATATTCAAATAATGTCACATATAAACATTCAGATATCTATTCTACTTTTCAGATAATTCACCAAAAATTCACATAAAATCACATAAACAATTCCGAATAATAATAATAATATTTGAAAATATATGGGATATTACAGTTGATCATCATATTAACGTCTTAAAACTAGCATGCATGGCTAAACATGATTATATAGTGAAATTTCAGTAGCATGCAAAGGTTTTTAAAGCATGGTTTCTCCATAAAACACTTAGTTAAAACATATATAAAATGTATCTCATAGAGAGCTCTTGAATTCACAAGAATCAAGAGTTTCTCTTTGAAGATCACACAAAAGCTACACATGCAACCATGAAACTTCATCTCCCAAATCCCAAAACTCTTGGGAAGTATATAAAATAAATGTAGGTGGAAGAATTACACTAGGGAAGATGAGAAATGGGATGGAAAAATGGAAGAGAGGTGAGTTGGAGTGTGGAGTGAGTGAAATGATTTCTCACATTTTGTTTTTGGTTTTATGCCTTTGATTGACTAAAAGAAATGAGTGGAAATGAGAATGTACAAGAATACCCTCTAGCTAAAGTTGGGTCATTTTGCATGCAAGGTTAATGTGGTAATTTGGTTAACAACAAGTGAGTTAGTGGGGTTGGAAAGGTCTCCTTTGCCCTTTCATAGAATGGAAGAGTGATTTGCATGCAAGGGTTTCCATGTAATTTTCTAATTATAACAAATAATTTTTTAAAGATTTATTTTTATAAAATAAAATACAAGTTCAAAAATTATAAAATTTATACCATAAAATAACTTGGATTTTTAGAAATTTTTTAAGATCACTTTTGAAATTTGTGAATGAAATAACTTTTAAAAGAAAATTTTTCCAAGGTTTAGAATATTCCTTATAAATAAAAAATAAGGGAAATAAATAAACTTTTGCTTTGAAAAATCATATTGTACATAAAGCAATTTATAATGCAGAAATTTTCATTCACACAATATACAATCATTAAGTATATTTACATTCGACTCTAATATTATACAAAGTTCACAAATAATTTTACCCAAAATGCCGGTCGTAACATCCTCTCCCCCTTAAGGGATTCTGTCCCCAGAATCTAAGAGAACAGATGAGGATACTGGGAACACATATCAGACTCTAACTCCCAAGTTGATTCTTCGACCTTGGGTTTCCTCCAAAGTACTTTCACTAACTTTACCGACTTATTCCTAAGACTCTTTACTTGCCAGTCGAGTAATTTGACAGGTTGCTCCACAAATGACAGGTCTGCCTGAATTTCTACAGGTTCATATTCTATCACATGGTTGGCATCAGGATTGTACTTCTTAAGCAATGACACATGGAACACATTATGCACATGCTGATACTGAGGTAGTAAGGCTAACTCGTAGGCCACCTTCCCCACTTGACTCAAAATTTCAAAAGGACCTATATATCTAAGTGCTAACTTCCCTTTCTTGCAAAATCTATACAACCCTTTCCTTGGTGACACCTTCAGCAAAATGGCTTCGCCTACTTGGAATCTAACATCCTTATGCGCTGGATCCACATACTTTCTCTGTTTATCTTGAGCAACAAGCAAACTTTTCTAAATTAACTTGACTGTCTCATGCAACTGTTCTACCAATTCCGAGCCTAGAATCTTTCCTTCTCCTACTTCATCCCAACTTGTCGGTGATCTACATTTCCGTCCGTACAAAGCTTCGTATGGTGGCATGCCAATACTGGAGTGATAGATATTATTATATGAGAATTCTACTAATGGCAAATGGTCCTCCCAACTTCCTTCAAAATCGATTGCAAAACTGCGCAACATGTCTTCGATTGTTTTAATTGTCCTTTCGCTCTGACCATCAGTCTGCGGGTGATACGCCGTACTCATGTTCAACTTCATGCCAAGACTCTCTTGAGATTGCTTCCAGAATCTCGAGTTAAATCGGGGATCTCTGTCTGAAACTATCGATACGGGTACCCCATGTCTTAGTACGATTTCACGCACATACATATGAACCAATCTGTCCAATGACGACTTCTCATTAATTTGAAGGAAATGCGCCGACTTCGTAAGGCGATCCACTATAACCCATATAACGTCATGTCCGGATTTCGTTCGCGGTAGTCCCACTATAAAGTCCATAGCAATATTTTCCCATTTTTATTCTGGAATCTTTAGGGGTTGAATTAATCCGCTTGGTCGTTGATGTTCTGCCTTCACTTTCTGACAAGTATAAAACTTCACAACCCATTATGCCACCTCTCGCTTCATATTTGGCCACCAAAAGTTCTGCTTCAAGTCCCGATACATCTTGGTGCTTCCCGGATGGATTGAAAATCTTAAATTGTGGGCTTTTTGCAAAATCTCATTCTTCAATTCAGGTACATGAGGAATCCATATTCTTGAGGAAAACCTTAGTATACCTTGCTCATCCTTTTGAGTACCAATCTCTTCTCCAGTTAGCTGATTCTTCTCTTTCTCCATTATTTCTTCCTGACATTTCCATATCTTTTCCACTAGTGTTGGCTGAAAAGTCATTGCATGACAAACTTTCTCAACTATTCCACAATTACAAAGTTCCAATCCAAATCTCTTAATCTCTTCAGACAATTCTTTTGGTGTTGCTATCATATTCAATCTTTCCTTCCTACTCAAATCGTCGGCTACAACGTTCGCCTTTCCCGGATGATAATTTATCGAGCAATCATAGTCCTTAATCAATTCCAACCATCTCATTTGCCTCATATTGAGCTCCTTCTGAGTGAAAATGTACTTTAAACTCTTGTGATCCGTGTAGATTTCACACTTTTCCCCGTAGAGGTAATGTCTCCAAATCTTAAGTGCGAACACTATGGAGGCTAGTTCCAAGTCATGCGTCGGATACTTCAATTCATGCGGTTTTAACCGTCTTGACGTATACGCGATCACCTTATTGTGTTGCATTAGCACACAGCCCAATCCTTTATATGAAGCATCACTGAAAATCACAAAGTTTCCTTGGTCGTCTGGTAGTACTAACACCGGAGTTGTTACCAATCTCTGTTTCAACTCTTGAAAGCTATCCTCACATTCTGCATTTCATTCGAACTTCTGATTCTTCCTGGTTAACTTAGTCAATGGCGTGGCGATTTTCGAAAAGTCCCTGACAAATCTTCTATAATACTCTGCCAATCCTAGAAAACTTCGCACTTCCGTAGGTGTCTTTGGCCTCTCCCAACTCATAATCGCCTCAATCTTTGCCGGATCTACTTTAACTCCTTCATCTCCAGTGACGTGCCCCAAAAATTGAACTTCCTTTAACCAAAACTCACATTTAGAAAACTTGGCATACAACTTCTCTTTTTGGAGTATTTCCAATGCTATCCATAGATGCTGCTTATGTTCTTCTTCCGACTTTGAATAAATAAGGATGTCATCAATGAATACCACTATGAACTTGTCCAAATACTTTTTAAATACCCGATTCATCAGATCCATAAATGATGTCGGGGCATTAGTCAATCCAAAAGGCATTACTAAGAATTCATAATGTCCATATCTTGTCGTGAATGCTGTCTTTAGGATATCTTCTTCTTTGATCTTTAATTGATGGTATCCTGATCTTAAGTCAATCTTTGAAAAGCACTTTGCTCCTTTCAGCTGATCAAATAGGTCATCCATTCTTGGTAGCGGGTATCGGTTCTTAATCGTCACTTTATTCAACTCCCGATAATCTATACACAACCGCATACTTCCATCTTTCTTCTTTACGAACAAGACATGTGCTCCCCATGGCGACGTACTTGGCTGTATCACTCCTTTGTCCAACAATTCTTGTAGCTGGCTCGCCAACTCTTTCATTTCTGCTGGTGCCATCCTATATGGGGCCTTCGAAACTGCTTTTGTGCCCGGAGCAAGGTTGATCTCGAACTCGATTTGTCGATCTGGCGGTAAGCCTGGTAGTTCGTCTGGAAACACATCTGGAAATTCATTAACTACGGGAATACCTTCTATGTTGGGGTTTCCCTTTTCTGAATCCACTACATAAGCTAGGAACGACTCACATTTTTTTCTAAGTAACTTTGTAGCCTGAACGATTGTAAGAAACAGTTGCTCTTGCCTCTGTCCCTTAAATACTACTTTCTCTCCACTCTTCGTCTTTAAATACACTTTCTTGGACTTACAATTAATCTGGGCGTTATTCTTCCCTAACCAATCCATACCTAAAATTATATCGAACTCTCCCAACTTGAAGAGTATCAAGTCGGCTGAAAACTTATACCCTGAAATATCAATCTCACACTTCGAACAGAGTTGACTCACAGGAATCTTCTCTTGGTTCGCAATTACCATATTTTCTACCTCATTCATAACCATTTTATCACATTGAAGTTTATCAACAAAAGTTTTTGATATGAAAAATCTCGTTGCTCCCGAATCAATCAATACTTTAGCTTCGACATTATTTAGTAAAAGTGTACCTGCTATCACCTCAGAGTTCTGAACAGCGTCCTTCATTTTCAAATCGAATGTCCTTGTTGTTGCTTGCGGAGTTGTTGTAGGTGGTGGAGGCAATGCCAATACCTCAGCTGGCACGTTTGCACTGGTACTTGCCACATTCATCATAGCTTTAACTAGTCGGGTTGTCTTGCACTCCCTAGCTATGTGTTCAGTCTTTCCACACTTGTAACATGTAACTCCTGGCTTCAGTATCTTACACTCGTTTGCCAAATGTCCCTTCTAGTTGCACCTATAGCATGTCATGCTCAGCTTATTACACACTCTGGGGTGCCGTCTTCCACAATGCTTGCATTCTGGTCTCTGAAATCTGTTTTCTCCAACTTGTCCTTGGCTTGCCTGGTTGTTCCCCTTTGATTCTTGTCTTTTGCTCAAATTTCCCTTCTTTTGAAAATTTCCGCCCTTATGGAAGCCAATCCTCTTTACATTCCGATCTTGTGAATTTCCAGCTTCAGACTATTCTCCATAAAATGGAACTTTTCTCTTCTTGTTATCCCTTTCCTTTCTTGACTGCATCCCATTATTCTCAATCAGAGCAGCTTTCTGTACTACGCCAGCATAAGTATCAAGCTCAAACATAGGCACTCTATCTCTGGTCCAAGGCTCAAATCCTTGTTGAAATTTCTTTGCTTTATCCTCCTCACTGCTGGTATACTTTGTCACAAACCTTGACAATTCAGTGAACTTCTTCTCATACTCCAGTACAGAAATATTCCCTTGCTTCAATTCAAGAAATTTAAGCTCCATCTGATTCTGCATGTACTTAGGGTAATACTTTTCCAGAAATAACTTCTTAAATCTTTCCCAAGAAACTTGCTAATTTGCTTCCATAGCTTTTACTGATTCCCACTAATAGATGACTTCGCCCTTCAAGAAGTAAGTAGCATATGGTATCTTTTGATCGTCCCCTAACTGTACCAACTCAAAAGCCCTTTCCATTTCCTTAATCCATGTGTTAGCTATTATTTGATCAGTGGTATCATGAAATGCAGGTGAGTTCACATTCTGAAAAGCCTTGAAAATAACAACTTGTCGAGGTGGTACTGGTGGATCAGGTGGTTGGTGTGGTTCACGGTTATCTTGGTTTTCAAATTGTTGTTGAAGAATTAGTTGTTGTTGAGCTGTATTGTTTGTTTGCTGTTGTAAGGTTTCCAGTAGTCGAAGAATATTTGGATCTGTGGTAGATGTGGTTGTTGGGTTCTTCTTTTTAGGTGGCATGATCCTGAGATAAGAGTTACGTCAAAACAGGTATGAATAATGAAATAATTCGAGGGTGTCGCATGGCATTCTTATTTACATATGAGGTCAAGTTTCAAATTAAACAAATATGGTGATGCATATAAAGGCGTAAGATAACAATTGAAAGCAAATGGAACGATAGTGGATAATAATTGAAATTTAAAGGTCACAATACATCAAGATTAGGATAAAGTCTGATTCTAGGAATAACATGCTTATTTAAAGGAAACAACTGGGAATTCTTTAAAGTCCAATAATACAACAACATGAAAGGTAGATAATGGAAAGAACTAAGGCTCCACTCCATCGGAACGGGGCTTGGTAGTCTTCTCCTCCCGAAGCGTCTTCACAATGCTCTGGAGCTCATCCGCCACCATCTGGATGATATACTGACTGGTACGGTCTCAGTGTGATGGCATTTCCTCAAGCTTAGTGTTGACGTACTGAACCAAAGTCTCAAGTCTCGCAGTCATCTGCTCCTTAGGCTTCCCTTCATAGTTTCGGCTGTCCGGATACACGTTCTTCAATCGGTCTATCAGTCGGTCGTACTTGCCCTGAAGCATGTCAAACTCGCGCCTCAATTCAGCATACACGGAGAAAGCAATAGTGTCGTCCGACCCAGAGGATGAGGAGGAGTGCGCCCTTTGCTGACAAACCAATAAGAGGAGTATTAATAATAAATTTACTTAACCTACTCTCTCACATATTATCTATAACCTATAAATATATCCTATAACCTATTTGGGTTATCCAGGGACTCTAAACCTTAGCTCTGATACCAAAACCTGTCACACCCCCAACTTAACAATATATAATATATAACTATTATAATATTTAAAAGAAGGTAAATACAACTGAATCCAAGATCTGACAGTTTAGG
The DNA here is from genome assembly GCF_009905375.1 of Apium graveolens. NCBI lineage: Eukaryota > Viridiplantae > Streptophyta > Magnoliopsida > Apiales > Apiaceae > Apium > Apium graveolens. The sequence goes on along the minus strand of NC_133654.1, from coordinate 168,957,447 downwards.
GTTTGGAACAGCCCAACACTACTAACTATTACAACTGGTTTTAATATCGAGTCCTCACACAAAACTATCTCTTATTCTACCTGAGCTCGGACATGCGCATCGGCATCACAAGTCTTACGTGATGTCTGCTTGAATCTAACCATAGCTACTAGCTGTAATATCAATGTTAAAGCAAGTAGTGAGCCAAATGCTCAGCAAGTGCTAAACAATACGATACAAAACATAAATCGAGTTATATGAGAATGACAATGTGAAGATAGAGTTAATAATAATAAGAGATGAACTTTTGGGTGATGGCATCATTTGCTTGAATCAAAAACTTTTTCAAAATCATATCTCAATCAAAAACCATTTTATGATGCTACGGATTACAACTGGTGATCAGCCGCGAAGTAATCCCGAACCTCGCTGGGTTCTAAAACATTAATGGGATCCCTAGGCAAATTTTAAGCCTACAATATCAGTGTGGAAAGGACTTGCGTCTCAGTCCAGATCCATTATTTAAAGAAAACATTTATCCCCATTTGGGACTGAAAATCCAAATTTTAATCATTTCAAAAATTGATGCCGATTGATAATAAAAGTTCTTAAACAGTAAACATCGTTATCAAGGGATTGTAGATTGACTTGAAACACTGGAATTATGTTCACTAAATCTTAGGGCCATGATCGACTAGTCTTTACTCTATTAGGGTAATTGAAAGGTTTCCATTTACAATAATTTTGACGAGGATATTTAGTAGGGTTATTGGATAATATGAAAGAGTAATGCCAAACTAGGCTTAATGCAGTGGTTTTAGACAAGGTATAGGTATTAGAACATCAAGAAGATAAGAATTACTGGTTACAAGTATGATAGAGGTGTTAAGATATAAAGAAAGTGATCATTAGCTCAAGGTATATCAGGATGTCAAGCTTTAGGGTAAGGATTGGATTATCAAACAATCGTGAACGACTTTAAAAAATATCTGGCTTTTAGGTATCAAGATAAAGTTTCCATAGGGGTTCTTACAAGAGTAAAATCAAGCATCAGGGTGTAAAATCAAGATTTCTCAATAATCAATAGCATGTTAATAAAAAGGATCAATCAGGTATTATAACAATTCTCTATTTTATCATGGCATCCCGATTACTTTGGTATACTAGCATGGCATGATTTTTGATCTACTTGCAATAAGTACTTGAGGGTTCATGACATTTCTATATAATACGAAGATAAATTTGAGAATCACTTGGTCCGGGTTTAACAAGGTAAATCAGGATACTCGCATCACATATATAAGAACTAGTTATCACACATTCGCAGTGTAAACTAAAAAGTAGGTTGAATCACTTTCCTTGAGAAGGCTGGACTGGACTGGACTGGAAAGTAGGAGCAATTGGAAGCTTTACTTGACCTTTATGGAAATTTTACCCTCATCTCGAGATCCTACACAATTAATAATAAGCTCATTATATTATATTCTCACCAACGCAACCTATTTACAACCCGAAATTAAACACAAATGACACTTAGGCCTATATGCACGCAATTTATAATCACCTTATAAACATAATAGTACACACAGTCACATATACTCACATACCATATTTTAAATACCAAATAATATCATACTCACACCATAATGCAACACTAGGCTTGGATGATCTCGCTCCACATCTTAAGTCACTTGATCGCTAAACTAGACAAAGTCTCCAAATTTTGGCCTCCTAACTCGATGTGCCTTTACTAAACTATCCAAAACCTATTGACCCTAACTTGGGACTTCCACTCTACTGGCATTATGCTATCTTGTAACTATAGTGGTCAACCTAGGCCTCACTCATAAATGCTCTAAAACTATGTGGTAAGTGAAGGTGCTTACTAAGGTAAATTTCAGAATGACATCTATGGTTTCCTTAGTGCATTAGACACTCTTACACTACACGTTTACCTCCAAAACTTCTACACTAGACTCTTATGATCATAAGGCAACTCCCAAACTTGATGTGGCTCAAGGTCCTAGCTTGGGCCTCCCTAGGCCTAAGCTTAAAGTCCATGGTTCCCCTGTTTTTCTAGGCAGAAAAGGTCCTGACTTGAACTAACTCTTGACACATTATTCTAACTCAAATCCTATGAACTATGGATGGAGAAACTCCTCTGACACTCCCTCTAAATAAGGCCCAACAGGGCCTAATGAGGGCCTACCTATGACATGGTCAAAACTTCCTATTTCTAAGTTGCAACAAAACTGTCCCCTGCTGGACAGATTTTGTGATTCCACTCGTGCACCTAACGAAACATCTTACCAACCTCCAACAAACACCTAAAACCTATTATATACTCCTAGTGCTAGCTTCTGGTGGCATGGGCCTCAAAGTGCACAACAAATGCTCATTCAAAACTTCCCCATAAACTAGTGCATCAAATCTGGAAAAATACAAACACTAACTAATCCCTTTCCACCTTGACTCCCACTTATTAACCAAACATCCAACCTTTACCAAATCAAACCAAGTGCATCAACATCCTGAAATAGTGCATCAACAGGAGTGGAGATCATCCATGCCCTAGAACACCAACATGCAAATAAAAAATATAACATGCAACTCATGGAAAACACTTAACAAGATTTCGGCTAAAACATAGAGTTTAAATTATTGTAAATTCGACTTGTACCTATTACTCAACCTTAATAATCATGAAATATATCTTCTCTTAACTATTATTAAGAAATATATCATGGAAACAATCTATTTCAAGCACAAATAATTCAAATTTATCGATTTTTAAACATAAAAACATGATTTCGAGAAGAGTAGCATACTCAACATGGTTGATCATCATATTAACGTCTTAAAACTAGCATGCATGGCTAAACATGATTATATAGTGAAATTTCAGTAGCATGCAAAGGTTTTTAAAGCATGGTTTCTCCATAAAACACTTAGTTAAAACATATATAAAATGTATCTCATAGAGAGCTCTTGAATTCACAAGAATCAAGAGTTTCTCTTTGAAGATCACACAAAAGCTACACATGCAACCATGAAACTTCATCTCCCAAATCCCAAAACTCTTGGGAAGTATATAAAATAAATGTCGGTGGAAGAATTACACTAGGGAAGATGAGAAATGGGATGGAAAAATGGAAGAGAGGTGAGTTGGAGTGTGGAGTGAGTGAAATGATTTTTCACATTTTGTTTTTGGTTTTATGCCTTTGATTGACTAAAAGAAATGAGTGGAAATGAGAATGTACAAGAATACGATCTAGCTAAAGTTAGGTCATTTTGCATGCAAGGTTAATGTGGTAATTTGGTTAACAACAAGTGAGTTAGTGGGGTTGGAAAGGTCTCATTTGCCCTTTAATAGAATGGAAGAGTGATTTATATGCAAGGGTTTCCATGTAATTTGCTGATTATAACAAATAATTTTTAAAGATTTATTTTTATAAAATAAAATACATGTTCAAAAATTATAAAATTTATACCATAAAATAACTTGGATTTTTAAAATTTTTATAAGATCACTTTTGAAATTTGTGAATGAAATAACTTTTAAAAGAAAATTTTTCAAAGGTTTAGAATATTCCTTATAAATAAAAAATAAGGGAAATAAATAAACTTTTTCTTTGAAAAATCATATTCTACATAAAGCAATTTATAATGCAGAAATTTTCATTCACACAACGTACAATCATTAAGTATATTTACATTCAGCTCTAATATTATACAAATTCACAAATAATATTACACAAAATGCCGGTCGTAACACAGCACTAACAAATCAAAAGTCCCCAAATTTGATTAAGAACATTCAAAGTAACTAAAAACCCTAATTCAATTATTCTGAGAATCAAACCTCATTTTCTATATGTTATTGAACTCCAAATTCATCATATAATATACCAAAATCATCAGGAGAAAATTATCTACATGATTATGCCATCAAATCACACAAACAACATCAAGAACAAAAAATCATATTTTAATTCATAAATAATTCGAAATAAAATAATTAAATCAGAAAATTGCCTTGATTTCTGCACCAAAAATGATGGTTGATTCAGAAAGGTCTTTTCAAGAGCTTCGATTTGATATATTACACGCCCGAATCGGAGTTCGATAACGCCTTCGTTCGTGCGTTTGATTTTCAAGAACGCGGTTTTAATTCGATATTTTCTCTGTATTTTACGGGATTTTACTGACTGATTATGATTATACGAATAAAATGAAATAATGAAAGGGCTATATATATTTATGAAATATTGGTTCGTGTTGGATTGTTTTGGATCGATAAATTAGTTACTTAGCCTCTAAGTAACTGCAAAAATGATCCGATTTGATACCCGTATTGGATAATTACACAAACCGGGTTTCTTATAAAACACTTTATATGAAAATACCGTAATAATATCCCGTCTTTTGAGAATACAGGTTTTGTTGATTCACCGAAATGATTATCGTATCGAAAATCTTGTGTCGGGCCGTGTACTGATCAAACCGTATTCCGGATTGAAAAAGTTAAAACACGGAAAATTTCCGGAATTACCAGATTATGTTAGGAAGGAGTTTTCGGAAGAGTTTTGGGTTATAAAAAATGTAAATAAAGGTTGAAGTAGGACGATTCCCGGCTTTATAAAATAATTTTGTAATTATTCTGAAAATAATTAATAAATTCATAAATCAATATAAAATCCGATAATACTCCAAAAATTACCAAAAAAATACCTTAATTATCTGTATTTTATTCTGGTCATAATAAAATTAACATACTTATACTTTACCACATATCAACATCCACATAACAACACCAATCGTCAAATATTTCATCAAAAATCATATAATAATCAAATCATAATTATTTATCGATAAAATAATTACACGTTATGTCCCGGATATTACAAAATGGACTTTTTCACGTCTTGGCACATCTTAGTACTTTCAGGGTGAAAAGAAAACCTGGAATTGTGGGCTTCTCGCAAAATCTCATTCTTCAGCTTAGTCACATTAGAGATCCATATTTTAGAAAAAAATCTAAATACACCTTTGCTGTCTTTTTTAATACAAATTTCTTCTCTAGTTAAACTATCTAATCCTTGATCCATTACCTCTTCCTGACACCTCTTAATCTTTTCCATCAGTTCTGGATGGAAAGTGATCTCACACAATTGCTCCGGGTTATCTCTTGGTATTCGTACTTCAATTTCCAACTTCTCTAATTCTTTTTCAAATTCCTCGGCAATCTATCACACTCAATCTTTCTTTTCTACTCAAGGCATCTGCCACTGTATTGGCTTTGCCTGGGAGATAGTTAATGAAACAATCGTAATCCTTAATTAATTCCAACCATCTCCTCTATCTCATATTTAGATGCTTTTATGTGAATATGTACTTTAAGCTCTTATGGTCCGTGTAGATATCACACTTTTCGCCGTATAGGTAATACCTCCACAACTTCAACTCAAATACTATCGCTGCCAATTCCAAATCATGCACTGGATACTTCTGCTCATGAGGTTTTAGTTGTCTGGATGCATAGGCAATAACTTTATCATGCTGCACCAACACACAACCTAAACCTTTTAAAGAAGCATCATTGTAGATCACACAGTTTCCTATTTCGTCTGGAAATGCTAACACTGAAGCCATCACCTATCTCTTCTTGAACTCTTGGAAACTTTCTTCACATTTCTAAATCCAAATAAACTTTTTATTCTTTCTGGTCAGCTTAGTCATTGGAGTCTCAATCTTGGTGAAGTCTTTTACAAATCTTCAATAATAACCCGCCAATCCAAGAAAACTCCTAACTTCGGTCGGGGTCTTTGGTTGTTCCCACTTGGACACAGCTTTAATCTTTACAAGATCCAACCAAAATTCATATATGAAAATTTAGCATACAGTTGCTTCTCTCGTAGCCTTTGCAGGGCAATACTTACGTGTTTTGCTTGGTCTTCCTTAGTCTTCGAATAGATGAGGATGTCATCAATAAATATATCACAAACTTATCCAGATACTCCTTATACACCTTGTTCATTAAATCCATAAAGGCGGTTGGTGCGTTTGTTAATCAAATGACATTACTAGAAACTCACAATGTCCATATCTTGTTCTAAATGCAGTCTTTGGTATGTCTTCAGGCTTAATATTCAACTAGTGATAGCCCGGTCTTAAGTCAATCTTTGAAAAACAACATGATCCCTTAAGTTGGTCAAATAAGTAATCAATCCTAGGTAGAGGAAACTTGTTCTTGATGGTCAACTTATTTAATTTCCGGTAGTCAATACACAACCTCATACTTCCATCCTTCTTCTTTACAAACAACATTGGGGCACCCCACGGGGATACACTTGGTCTAATCACTCCCCTATCCAACAGTTCCTGAAGTTGGTTAGCCAATTCCTTCATTTCCACTGGTGCCATACGATACAGAGCCTTTAAAACTGCTTTTTCGCCGGGTACTAGGTCAATGGAAAACTCTATCTCACGATCTGGTAGAAATCCTGGCAACTCATCTGGAAAGACGTCCGAAAATTCCCTTACTATTGGAACCTCTTTCAGATTAGGTGTTTCTTTCTCAGTGTCCACTACATGAGCTAAGTAGGCTTCACAACCTTGTCTTAACAACTTCTTTCCCTGCAGTATTGAAAGAAATTTCTTTTCTTGCTTTTGTCCTTGATAATTCACCCTAATATTTCCATATGTAAACATAATAATCCTCTTTTTCTTACATTCAATATTTTCCTTATGTTGGGACAACCAATCCATTCCTAAAATTATATCAAACTCTCCTAGCTCGAAAGGTATTAGGTTAGCCGAAAAGAGTGCCCTTGAATTTCTATTTGACACTTATGACAAAATTGATTTAATGAGACTTTATCCTAGTTATCCAATTCTATGGGCAAAGGTTCAGCTAAATCTTCCAAAATTAAATCCATTTTATTCACACAATCCTTAGATATAAAAGACTTAGATGCTCCCGAATCAAATAGAACTTTAACAGGTACGTAGTTGAGACAAAGTGTACCTGCAACTACATCCGAGTCCAGGGCTGTGGATCTCTTGGTCATCTTAAAGGTCCTAGCTCTAGCTATACTAGATACTGGTCCTTGAGATACGCTGCCTCCAGTACTGCCCTGAGTAGGACGTTTACAATTCCAAGAAATGTGACCAACCTTACCTATTAAGTGGAATTTATGTCCACTTATTATATCCTATAAAAGATTGAATTGATGTTTTGTACTCAAGTTATTTGTGTTTTTGATGTGTTTTTTAGTGTTTTTACATTTCATGCTTATATCAGGGATTCAGGTGATTTTGCATTGTTTTGATTCTAAATTGGTGTTAAGATGGTGTCTTGAATAAAAGCTCATGGATCGTCAACTCAAACCAGCCAAGAAAATAAGAAAATAAGAAAAATATGATTTTCCAGAAGGTCAGCGTGCCCCCGCTGTAGTAGCGCGCGCCCGTGCCGGGATGCAGATTTGCAGCACACCTGCGCTGGTGAAGCGCGCGGCCGCTCCAAGTCGGGATCACAGAATCCTGATTCTACTCTAATTTTGATCAGCTGGACTTCTAATCTGCATGGGTTGCTATATAAACATAACTTATGATCGTTTTTCATAACAAGTCGTACCAGAGCTTAAGAAGAAGACGTAAGAAGACCGTATAGCACAATTTAACCAAGGCGAAGAGGATTTAGTTTATTCTTGTGATTCTTTGTTTTAAGTTGTAATCTTGGATGCTAGTTTCTTATCTGTGAACCTATACTTTTGTGTAACGTACTTGGTTTTATTATTTATTCAGTATAAAGACTACGTTTATCATACCATGATTTCATCGGAACCCACGTTGATGATGATTCCGATTATGGGCTAATCGTTATCACGGGGTTCTAACGGATTTACTTATGGATTTCTTTAGTTAATTTCTTTTGATGCCTTAGTGTGTGGTGATTGTATGATAGCCTAGTATTGGTTGTGCTTATTCGTCTTATGAGCATCATGAACTTATAAGTTAGCGTGTTAATCTCTACTGAAGCGAAAGTGAATTTAGAGGTTTAGAACTTGCCATGCTAGCATAGGTTCATGTATTTGATATGCATGATTCGTAGGTAATTTTAACCATCTTACTTACCCTATGTAATCTTGAAAGATAACTTGTACATTAAACCGTTATGTTGTCAAATTCTATAGATATATAGGGTCTCAATATGATTGGTGTTATTCAGCTTCTATCTCTTTTATGGATGTCTGGTAGTATGGTATTCGTACAACGAAAGTTGGCGTTTATCAGTTTCGTGTTATATGATTAGTGTCATCACCATTGCATGCTAAGGTTAAGAATAAAGAGGCTATTGAATGAAGTAGTAATGAAACTAGAATGCCATATGTGTGTCATATAGTAATCAATCTCTTCAAATCTTTTAGTTAATATTCTTTAGTAATCTGTTAGTTAATTCTTAGTTATAAACAATCTCAATTTGTTAATCGTCTTAGCATTGGATAATAACCATACCATTGTTGCATAAGTGCATTGATTGAAATTAACCTAAATCAGTCTATGTTGGAACGAACTAGAAATAATTCTATATTAATTGCGATCGCGTATACTTACGTGAATATTAGCGCGTGTTTTTGTCCCAATAAGTTTTTGGATCAAGCTTAGGAAGAAGTTTTTGAAGAAGTTCTTGTCAGGGTGAAAGTTAAAGAAGAAGCTCTTATTGCAATGGGAGAACCAGAAGCTAATCCAAAGGCTTTGATGGATTACTCTCAACCGAAGATTAATGATATTCAGTCTAGCATTGTCCGACCAACCATCTTGGCTAATACCTTTGAGATCAAGTCGAGCACGATTCAGATGATACAGAAGTTAGTTCAGGTTGGGGGTTCTCCGACAGAAGACCCCAACATGCACATTAGAGATTTCATCGAGATCTGTGACACTTTCAAGTTCAATGGAGTTTCTGAAGATGCTATTAAGTTGAGGCATTTCCCATTCTCTCTGCGGGATAAAGCTAAGTGCTGGTTACATTCTCTACCACCATGGTCTATCACCAAATGGGAGGATCTTGCTCAAAAGTTCTTAACTAAATTCTTTCCTATGGCGAAGACTATGGCAATCGGAAACACACTTACTAAATTTGCTTAGCAATCTGGAATCTTTAAGTGAGGCTTGGGATCACTATAAGGAGATGCTTAGGAAGTGCCCACATCATGGGATGCCTGACTGGATGATCATTAACTGCTTCTATAATGGTTTGGGTGCTACTTCTAGACCCATGCTTGATGCAGCATCAGGAGAAGCCTAGTCGGCTAAAAGCTATGATGAAGCTTATGAATTGATCGAATTGATGGATGCTAATGAATACCAGAATCCTACTCAGAGACTACCTCAGGGAAAGAGGTAGCAAGAATTCTGGAGTTAATTATAACTACTGCTATAGCTACTCAGCTTAAGGCTTTGACGATGAAGGTGGATTCTTTGACTAATTATGCAGTTAATCAGATAACTAGTGTCTGTGAGCTTTGTGTCGGTGCCCATGAGATGGAGCAGTGTGCTATTTCTAGTGAATCAGCTTCATTCGTGAGCAACGTTCAGATGTCACAGCAGCCTGTTCCAGCTACCTATCATCCCAACAAACGCAATCATCCTAACTTCAGCTGAATTAATACTCAGGATGTGGTTCAGCAGCCTTATCAGCAGTATGCAGCAAAGCAATACAACCCTCATGGTTTTCAGCAACCGCAATATGCACCGAGACAACAACTCCAGCTGCAACAGTCTAATGAAAAATCTGAATTGGAGGAGTCGAGGCTCATGTGCAAGAGTCAAGCGGTTTCTATCAAGACCTTGGAAAATCAAATTGGACAAATTGCCAATGCCTTGCTAAATCATCAACCTGGTACACTCCCTAATGACACTGAAGTTCCAGGAAAGAGGGAAGCTAAGGAACGGGTTAAAGCAATTACATTGAGGTCTGGGAAGGTTGTAAATTCCGAACACTCTCAAGTTTCGGAAGAAGAAGCTGAGGTTGACGAAGAAGTGCAGAAGGAAGCAGAAGTGGAACAAAGGAAGACTACTATTGAAAACACTCCTCTTGAGGGTAATACAGGGGAGAAACAGATCTATCGTCCACCTCATTTTCCTAAGAGGCTGCAGAAGAAAAAGCTAGATAAGCAGTTTGAGAAGTTTCTGGAGGCGTTCAAGAAATTTCATATCAACATACCTTTCGCTGAAACTCTTGAACAGATGCCTAGTTATGCGAAGTTTATGAAAGGTATTCTCTCTCGGAAGATGAAGCTTGATGACTTAGAGACAGTTGCTCTCACAGAGGAATGCAGTGTTGTGCTGCAACAGAAGTTACCTAGCTTAAAGATCCTGGAAGCTTCATTATTCCTTGTACCATTGGAAAAATGTCATTTGACGAATGCGTATGTGACTTGGGAGCTAGCATCAATCTGATGCCCCTATCAATCTTCAGGAAATTGGACTTACCTGATCCAAAGCCTACTTATATGACCTTGCAGTTGGCCGACTGATCTATTACATATCCAAGAGGCATTGTGGAGGATGTCTTCGTCAAGGTTAATAAAATCTTCTTTCCAGCTGATTTTGTAATTCTTGATTTCGAGGAGGATAAGAAGATTCTTATAATCTTGGGAAGACCATTCTTGGCTAATGGCCGAACCTTGATTGATGTACAGAAGGGTGAGCTTACTATGCAAGTGCTGGATCAGGATGTGACATTCAATATTTTTAATGCCATGAAATTCCCGAATGAGAATGATGAGTGCTTAAAAGTGGAGTTGGTCGATTCTGTGGTTACTTCAGAACTTGATCAAATGCTAAGGTCTGATGCCTTAGAGAAGGCCTTGTTGGGGAATTCAGATAGTGAAGATAACGAAGGGGATGAGCAGTTGCAGTATCTGAATGCTTCTCTCTGGAAGTGAAGGCTGGATATGCCTTTTGAATCTCTTGGAATGAAGGAGCTAAATAAATCTCCAAAGTGCCTCAAGCCATCTATTAAGGAAGCTCTTACACTTGAGCTTAAACGATTTCCTGAACAATTAAGGCATGCTTTTTTCGGGTAAAGATGAGGAAAAGCTCTTAAGAATTCCGAGATAGTTCAAATCGGCAATTGGATGGACTATAACAGATATTAAGGGTATCAGCCCTTCATATTACATGCATAAAATTCTGCTAGAGGAAGGTAGCAAGCCTACTGTTGAGCAACAGAGAAGGCTTAATCCAACCATGAAAGAAGTAGTAAAGAAGGAAATTCTCAAGTGGCTAGATGCGGGGATCATTAATCCCATTTCTGACAGTTCTTGGGTGAGTTCAGTGCAGTGTGTGCCGAAGAAAGGAGGTATCACAGTTGTTGCTAATGAGAAGAATGAGCTCATTCCTACGCGAATAGTCACGGGGTGGAGAGTTTGCATGGATTACAGAAAATTGAATAAAGCCACAAGAAAGGATCACTTCCCTCTTTTGTTTATTGATCAGATGTTTGACAGGTTGGCTGGTCATGAGTACTACTGTCTTCCGGATGGCTGTTCGGGTTATAATCAGATTTGTATCGCTCCGGAAGATCAGGAAAAAACTACTTTAACTTGTCCATTTGGAACTTTTTCCTTCAGAAGAGTTTCTTTTGGGTTGTGTGGTGGACCTGCCACATTTCAGAGATGCATGATGGATATATTCTCTGACTTGATTGGTCAGAATGTGGATGTTTTAATGGATGATTTCTCTGTGTTTGGTGATTCTTTTGACGAATGCTTACAGAATCTTGGCCTGGTTCTTAAAAGGTGTGTTTAAACCAATCTGGTTCTCAACTGGGAGAAATGTCATTTTATGGCGCGACACGGAATTATTCTTGGGCACAAGGTCTCTAGTAAAGGACTTGAGGTGGATAAAGCCAAGGTGGGGGTTATCAAAAAACCTTCCTCCACCAATTTCTGTTAAGGGAGTTCACAGCTTTCTTGGTCATGCGGGTTCTATTGGCGATTCATCAAGGACTTCTCTAAAATCTCCAAACCCTTGTGCAATCTTCTAGAGAAAGATGTCACGTTCAAGTTTGATCCTAGCTGCTTTTGAGTTCTTGAAGAAGAGTTAAATCATGGCACCTGTCATAACTGCACCAAATTGGGATGAATCTTTTGAGATGATTTGCGATGCAAGTGACTATGCAGTTGGAGCAGTTCTTAGGCAGAGAAAGAACAACATATTTCATGTGGTCTACTATGCTAGTAAGACCCTCAATGGTGCTCAACTGAATTGTACTACTATTGAGAAAGAACTCTTAGCCATCATCTACGGTTTTGAGAAGTTTTGATCTTATTTGCTTGGGACGAAGGTGACAGTTTTCACTAATCACGCTGCTATTCGATATCTCATCTCGAAGAAGAACTCGAAGCCTAGATTGGTTAGATGGGTTCTTTTACTTCAGGAATTTGAATTAGAGATCAAGGACATAAAAGGTACTGAGAATCAAGTCGTTGATCATCTCTCTCGTTTGGAAGATCCAAGTGCAACTTCATAGGATAAGACATTGATAAATGAGTCTTTTCCCGATGAGCAGCTGTTTAGGGTTCAAGAAGAAGAACCGTGGTTCACAGACATTATGAACTACCTAGTAAGTAATAGCATGCCTCCAGACTTGTCTTTTGCTCAAAGGAAGAAGTTTCTTCATGAGGTGAAGTGGTACATGTGGGATGAACCATATTTATTTAGGCAAGGAGCTGACCAATTCATCTGGAGATGTATTCCGTACAGTGAAACGGGGGGGATCTTGCGAGATTGTCATTCGACTGCGTATGGAGGCCACAATGGTGGAGAAAAGGCAGCAGCTCGTATCCTTCAAGCAGAATTTTTTTGGCCTATATTGTTTAAGGGTGCGAATCAATTTGTTTTGAAGTGTGATCGATGCCAGCGTGTGGGTAATATGTCTAAGAGGGATGAAATGCCTCTTAATGTGCTTCTCGAGGTTGAAGTTTTTGATGTTTTGGGAATTGACTTCATGGGACCATTTGTCTCGTCTTGCAATAATCAATATATTTTGTTGGCAGTTGATTATGTCTCAAAATGGGTTGAAGTCAAGGTTTTGCCGACAAATGATGTGAAGGTAGTGCTTAGTTTTCTTCATAATCAGATATTCACGAGGTTTGGGACTCCAAGAGTCATAATCAGTGACGAGGGATTGCATTTCTGCAATCACAAGTTCACTACCATGATGCAAAGGTATAATGTGAATCATCGCATCGCTACAGCCTATGATCCTTAGATAAATGGTCAAGCTGGGTTATCTAACAGAGAGATCAAGCATATTCTAGAGAAAGTTGTGTGTCCATCAAGGAAGGATTGGTCTTTGAAGCTTGATGAAGCTATTAGGGCGCATAGAACAATATACAAGACTCCACTTGGCATGTCGCCATTTCAGTTGGTTTATGGTAAAGGTTGTCACTTGCCTGTGGAGCTTGAGCATAAAGCGTATTGGGCTTTGAAGAAGTTGAACCTTGATTTAGATGCAGCTGATAAGAAAAGAATACTTCAATTGAATGAACTTGACGAGTTTCGGCTTCAAGCGTATGAGAACAACAAAATGTATAAGGAGAAAGTCAAGAGGTGGCACGATGGGGTCTAGTGCTCAAATCATTTGTGCCAGGGCAACAAGTTCTTTTATTCAACTCTCATCTTCATCTTTTTCCTGGAAAGTTAAAGTCGAGGTGCTCAGGCCTATTTATTATCAAAACTGTGTTTCCACATAGAGCGGTGGATATTTTTGAGAATGATCTAGGCCAATCATTCAAGGTGAAAGGACAAAGGTTGAAGCATTACTATGGGGATACGGCAAACCGTGAGGTGGTTAGTGCCATTTTATTGTCTACCTGATCTGGAGTTTCTATGTCAAGCTAATGACATAAACCAAGCGCTTCTTGGGGGGCAACCCAAGTTTGTTGTACATTAGTAGATAGAGGAAGAAGAAAGCAAGGAGAAAAACACAAAAAATAGAAAAGAAAAAAAATTCAAGTTCAATTACAGAAACACGGCGCGCCCGCGCTGAAGAGTGAGGCAGCCGCACTGAAAAGTCAATAAATGTGCGCGCCCGCTCTGGCATGTGGGGCGGCCGCACTGGAATTCCAGAAGCATGGCGCGCCCGCGCTGTCAAGCGGGGCGGCCGCTTTGAGTCCCTGTAGTCGAAAAAAATGTCAGTAAAATAAACAAAAAATTGGGGACTTCATTACAATATCAATTCAAACCCGATTTTTACTCTCCCACATCCCATATTTCCCTCTCCAAATCAATTTCCATCACCCCATTATTCCCACAATCAATTCCCACTTCTTTTCAATAACTAATTCTCTCCAAATTCCTATATATACACACACACACACACTTATACACAACTTCTCCATCACTTCTCAAATTCTCAAACACAAATCTCTCTTATACACACCTCTCTTATTCTCTCTTATTCAATCTCAATGGCACCCAAAATACAACGAACCCAAGTTAGCAGCAACACCACTGATTCTTCGAGTGTGGGTGGTGTGAGGCCGAGGTATTCAACTCCGGAGGATGAGGCGGAGTATACGATGCTACTTTCGAAGCCTATAGCTAAGGAGCGACGTTTTCTTCCATCGGGGAAGGATGGTAAGTTGTTGGAGATGATCGTGGAGATGAGGTGGATAGCTTTTTGTGAGGCGCCAGCTGCGGTGCCTGTGAGTATGGTTCACGAGTTTTACGCGAATGCAAAGGCTGAAAAGAACGGTTTCATTGTGGTGAGGGGAATGACGGTGGAATATAATGCTAAGGTGATTCGGAGGGTGGTTGAGCAGCCCGAGAGGAGGCCAGAGCAAGAGAACTGGAACGAGAAGACGGGGGATGATTTTAACTTGGATTTGATCGTTGCTACCCTGTGTGTGCCTGAGACTCACTGGAAGTTCAAGAAGGGCACGAACAAGTATGCCACTTTCCTTGCCTCATGCATGAACAGATTTGCACGTGCATAAAATTCTTTTATTTGTGCCAACATCATGCCATCTTCTCACGTGCATGATGTTACTGTGGAGCGTACACATTTATTGTAGGGGATTCTTCATGGAGATTATGTGGATCTCGGGATGGGGATTCATCAGATTATTATGAGGTTCTTACGAGGGAGTACTGCGGGTTCTATACCCTATGCGTCCATTGTGACGAAGCTGTGTGTGGCGGTTGAAGTTCATTGGCCTGCACACAAGAAGCTACAGCTCCGAGTGCCCCGATTGATAGTTCGATGCTGTTAAGTATACAGGAGTGGTATGGTGGGAAGCTCGATCCTAAGGGGCTTGGATATTCTTATGACCATCTGCCAGTTGGAAGGCCAGTTGATCAGATATATGTTGGAGGTTCTTCACAGGCCCGTAGAGCAGCTTGGAGAGCTCAGTTAGGTGAGAAGGTCGGTCCTTAGGGTTCACAGCAGCAGCAGGAGGAGGAAGCACAAGGCAGTGCTCGTATGAGTTCAGCACATTATAGGCGCTTGATGAGGAGGATGGATGCGATGCATGACATCCATAGTCAATTTGCACAGGATCTCACCCAGGCGTTGGGGACTGTATTCAGAGCCACGGGAGTTGACATCCAGTGACCACTATTCGGTGAGGACTCTATGTACCCGCCTCTAGACACTCCTGACACACCACCCGTTGAGGGTGATGACCCTGATTCTGAATAGGTATGCCTGATTCCTTACTATTACCTTCACTGAGGATAATGAATATTTTAAGTTTGGGGGTAGTAGTTAAGAAAGTGACTGTTATATGTGAGTCTCATATAGTTGCATATTCATGATAGTTTAGTTCATATAATTGCATATTTACCATGTAATAATTTTTTTTTATTTTTGTGTTATAGGTTGTTGCATATAGTTTCATGGATTTGCATTATAACATGATCACTTAGACCATTTTTTTGATTGATTTGTGATATTGATGCTAGTGTAGTGATGTCGTGTTTAGTGATGTTAAGTCCTATTTATTTGCATTCTAGAGACAATTGTAATTTCACTAAGTCTTATAGGTTGCTTGAGGGCTAGATCATGGTTTGTTTGTTTGTCGAAGTTTAATCACTTATTTATATTTAGAATTTAGGATATTCTCTTAATGATAAAATAACATGGATATTTAAAAATTGGAGTAAAAATTTGGATTTCATTGCTAGTTGCTGTGGATAGGTGTCAAATAGCTAGTAGCCTGCTCATTTTATATGAGTAGTCTAGGGCTGAACGAGATGGAGAGAAACACACTCGTTCATAAATTATGAAGAAAAAAAGAATAAAAAAGAATAAAATATAGAAAAATATGTGTTATGCATAATTGATCACGAGTGGGCTCTTTAATACTCGAGTTATTAAGTTTTTAGGGGACTTTGTGCTTAGTTACCTAAGGCTTTTATAGTCTGGGATCCAGTAACCTAACGCTCGCTACATGGGTATTATTGTATAAGTCTTTTGTGGACGTCATTCATTGCACGGTCAAATAAGCATATTTATGTTATTTATGTGTTAGTAATAAAAGCATGAATCCATGTATAACTGTGATATAAGAATTGAAGTGTTGTAAGTCATTTTGAGTTTAGATTTTATTCTATTTATAAATTTGTGATTGCCTTGATGAGTAGCGAGTCATGATTATTGATCTAGTTGCGATATTATATTTGTAAGCATTTGCACATATGCACATTTTTGCTTGTAAGTTGATTTGTAGGATTTAATTAATCTTTGTGCGAATAACTGTATTTGTTGAGATGTTGCTCATCAGTTGGTTTAGTTAATCTAAGGGGATAGTTGCATTTATATAGTTTGCATTCATGAATTTTTATTTCTTGTTCTTTGAGTCTGTTAATGCTTGAGGACAAGCATCGGTTCAAGTTTGGAGGGGTGTTAAGTGGCATTTATGTCCACTTATTATATCCTATAAAGGCTTGAATTTGAAAGGAATATGTCCTAAGTCCAATCATGTATTAGGATTTAGGAATAACTTTTATGTAATCTGTTTTGATTTCATTGATATTAATAAAGACTTGTTTTGTTTTTATTACGGGCTTTATCTATTTAAGTGTTTAAATAAGATATACCATAGTTTAGAGTAAAGCTTTTTATGGATTATGATGAGATCATAATAGTGAGACCTAAAAAGATGATAACTCTAAACTTAAATAGTTCCTGGTCATAGGATTACTAACTGGTAATTAATAATCCGCAAAGATCGGTACATACTATGCTTGCTTCAGTATGAAGGATGGCTGTTCTCATAGACATTTGTGTGGTGACACTATAGCTAGTATGTAGGTGCTTATTATGGAATAAGTTCACTGAACATGACTCGCCCAGCTGAACAACTGATGGAGTTCACTCACGTGTCAGCAGTTGTTCGCTTAGTGATAGTTGTACAAGTATCCTTAGACTTGAGGTCATCATAGTCATCTTGTGTACACTGAACTATGCTTTGGTTTAGTTCTTAGTCTCCAGGGACAATTATTAGGGCTCTTCTGGGTATAGGAATTTGTACACGAAGATAGTGTATGTTCAATAAAGGATCTACCCCTTCCAGTGAAGGAAGCGAATGTTCAAGGCTGATCCACTTATGCTAGTTCAGGAATCTCTGGCCAGAGTAAATGAAATTAGAAAGGAGTTTCTAATTTGCATAGAACTACGCATAGTAAATGGTAAGCAAGTGATTGAATTAGATAGGCTTGACACGAGATCCATGCCTTGTATTTAATCGGAACATTGTAGGGTAGAAGGAGTTTATTGTACGGTAACTATTCACTGACAGGTTCTTGGTATTCTAAGCAGTGAATTCATATTATCCGGATAGTCGCGATATGTTGAGAAGCATCACTCACGATGTAGAATAAATGTGATTAATTAATTAATCATATTTAATAAATTAGAGAATTTATATAAATAATGATAAAATAGTTTTATTATTATTTATTTCTACTACCGGCTTAATATTGAACCTACAGGGTCACACCATAAAAAGAGAATGATTTAATGGTGGAGAAATTAATTAATAATGGCTAATAATTATTTATTTATGAAATAAATAATTAATTGGCAAATTTAATAATTGATTAAATGAGATTTAATTGATTATAAATTAATTAAGAAAAGTTCTTACTATTATTAATTAAAGGATTTAATTTTTGGAAGTTAAATCAAGAGAGAGAATTATTTCTAAAGTGTTTAGAAAAAGGATTAATGATTAAATGGTGTTTTAATTATTAATGAGAATAATAAATGGGATAATAATAATAATATTTATGGGAAAATTTCAGCTGAAAATTTTGCTTATAAATACACTATTATAGACCCTATTTTATTCTAACCCCATCGAACCGGAAAACCCAAAAAGTTTGGAAAACCCAATTCTCTCCACCTCCTTCCTCCTCCTTAACATCGTTTTCTTGGTGGATACCGGTGGAGTGCTTCACACTTGAGGAGCAACTGCTAAGGATCTCTGATCGTAGTCTCCGAATTATTTTTAAAGGTTAGATTCGATCCCTCGAATTTTTATTCATGATTTATATGCTTTTATTTGGATTTTGTATGTGTAAAAGTGTTTTGCCATGACCCCGCTGCGTTAAAAATCCAACATTGGTATCAGAGCATAGGTTGTATGCATATAGATCTGTGGTAAAAATTTCAGAATTTTATGTGCTTGTATGAATTAATTATGATTTTTACAAGTTATATCATGGATTAATTTTGTCTGATGAGAAATCATTTCTCATAATAATTTTGAATGTTGATCTGGGTTCTACAAGTGTTGTAGATCGTCTGGGAATTTTTTTCATAATTTTAGGATGTATAGATTTTTTATTATGAATTTTTGAAGTTCTTATAATTAAATTCATAATAAAATATAGATATATATATAATATGTTGTATATATACATTATCTGTGTTCTTGCTGCTGCTTTAAAAGAGAGTGTCTGCTGTGCACGGAAGCAGAGGAGACAGCACGGCTGACAGGTACAGGCACGCTGATCGAGAAAGTCAGGCGGCGAAAAAAAAAGTTAGGGGTGTAACGCATTCCGGGAATGCGTTACACACATGTGGCGCATTTACGGAATGCGTTACACCCTTTAATGGATTAAAAGGGGTGTAACGCATCACCAAAATGCGTTACAGGGCTTGTAACGCGTTCCTGAAATGCGTTACAACCCTCTGTTGATTTTAAAATTGATTTTCTGGGAGTTTCGTAACTCCGTTTTGGGCGTGCAATATACCGTTGGATTCGTTTTTCAAGACGGATCTAATGGTGTGATCAATTTTAGTTTATATAAAAGTTTTGAACTGTTTATATTTCCATGAAGTGTTTTAAAGCTGGTTTTGACTGTTTAAGTTGCTTTTAAATGCTTAATGTGATACATAGAGATGTATAATACTTAGACTAATATGCTAGATGATGTAACATGCCTACCTTGATGTTTATTCATGTTTATATATGTGATATATGCTTAGTTTATCATGTGATGATAGATATAGGTGAACTTAAATGAACATAAGGCGTTTGTTAGACAACCTAGTATAGTGAAATTGTTTCATAACCTTAATAACAATATTATGAATACAATCATGAGATTCTTGTATTTATGAAACACGTAATTGAATATGAATTTTCGATATGAGAGAAAGGATGATTCTGTCAACAACAGATTTCTATCTGTAAGAAAGGGTTATTAAGTGACGCCTCTTGACAATGTTCCACCCGATCTGGGAATCGTCTGATTATTGATTATTGATTTGAAATATTTAATTTAAAAGGAAGAATCTCTTTATAATATGATTATGATTGTAACGTAATATAATCCCTCTAAAATTAAATAATATCAAGTAGTAATTGGCCAATGATACAACGGGCTTGTGTCGGTCATAGCCTTCCAACATGGTAGAAAGTAGTTCTTATTTTTGAATCATTGTTGTTTCGTGCCACAGCCGAGGGCTTTGATTTCGAAATAAGAAATACTTGTCTATTACATAGAGATGTGTACATTGAATAAGAATCTAAAGGTCGTTACGTGCCACAGCCGTGGGCCTTTGGGGACTGATTCAACTGTACGGAATGTTGGGTTAGACTTGACTTAGAATATTGAGTTTGTCGTGCTACAGCCGAGACTCAATTATTCAAGAGGCTAAAGTTTGATTAGGGAATAACATTAGATGTAATTGACAAGAGTTGTCTGCCTATTGAATATTACATGGCGGTTCGTGCTACAGCCGGGGTCGTGTAATGGAATGTAGGATCCCTATTCCTACTAGCATTATGAATGCTTAATTTTTCACGTAGGGAGTTGAATAAATTAGATAAACTAGTGGGAGCCACTTATAAATAAAGACCCGATTCATGTAGTGTTTTAAAATGAAATCGAATATTTGCTAAGTGTTGTTATGTGTTTATCATTTACAGATTTACTTTGTACGTTATGTCTTCTGCACTATCACTTAGGAGCATACTGGATGCTCACAAATTGACTGGTCGTAATTATGCTGACTGGCTTCGAAACTTGAGAATTGTTCTCAGGATTGAGAAGCTGGAATACGTGATTGACTCACCTAAGCCTACTGAACCTGCTAGTGATGCACATAATGATGAACATGTTGTGTATCGTAAGTGGATAGATGATGCAAATGTTGCTCAATGCATCATGCTAGCTTCCATGAACATTGAGCTACAGAAGCAACATGAGCATATGGATGCTCACACTATCCTCATGCATCTACAAGAGTTGTATGATGTGGCAGGGAGGACGGCTCGATATCAGATATCGAAGGAGTTGTTCGGTTGTAGGATGTCCGAGGGATCATCTGTGAATGACCATGTACTTAAGATGATCAATTTGATTGAACGTCTTGGACAACTTGGTTTTGCCATGGATGGGGAGCTGAGCCAAGACTTAGTCTTGCAATCGCTTCCGAGTTTGTTCTCGCAGTTTGTTGTGAACTTTCACATGAATAAGTTGGATGTCAGCCTGCCTGAACTCCACAAAATGTTGAAGACTGCGGAATCGAATTTCCCCCCTAAGAAGAGTTCTGTTCTTCTAATTGGTGAAGGTTCCAATCCTAAGAAAAGGAAGAGGAACTCTTCCAAGAAGAAGAAAGTGGGTGAGAAAATGCCGGTTCCACCAAAAGCTGAAGACCCCAAGAGCAAAATTGTTTGCTTTCACTGTAACAAGGTGGGGCACTGGAAGAGGAACTGCAAGGTTTACCTTGCAGAATTGAAGAAGAAGGGTAGTAAGACTACCGCTTCTGATTCAGGTATGTTCATGATAGAAGTGAATATGTCATTTCTACTTGGGTATTCGATACCGCCTGTGGTTCTCATATCTGCAATTTGTTGCAGGGACCAAGGAGAAGTAGGACTCTTGAGGAAGAGGAGGTGATTCTACTGATGGGAAATAGAGCAAGAGTTGCTGCTGAAGATGTAGAATCATTTCATTTACATATGCCTACGGGCAAGACTATTGTTTAAAATAATTGTTATTTTGTTCCCTCGATTGTGAGGAATATTATTCCCATGTTAGACTTGGATGGATTTTCATTTATTATTGAGAATAATGAATGTTCTATTCTTAGAGATAATATTCTTTATGGACGTGGTGCTTTAAATAATGGTCTGTATGTATGTGACATAATTTATTTCAGATTGAACAAACTAATAAAAGAAAAGGGATGATGAAAATCTCACTTTATAGTGGCATTGCAGTCTCCATTTAGTGGACATGGAGAGAGGGCTGCAGATTTGCTAGGAATGGTACACACAGATGTATGTGGACCAATGTCTACGCAAGCCATGGGTGGATTTTCATACTTCATTACTTTCATAGATGATAGATCTGGATTCGGATATGTGTTTGATGAAACACAAGTCTGAGGCCTTTGAAAAGTTCAAAGAATATAAGTATGAAGTGGAGAAACAACCAAACATAGTATTATAACTCTTCGATCAGATCGAGGTGGTGAATACTTTAATGGAGTGTTTCTAGATTATCTCAAAGTAAATGGTATAGTCTCCCAGTGGACTCCTCCAGATTGGTATCTGAAAGGAGCAATCGAACTTTGTTAGACATAGTTCGGTCCATGATGAGCTATGCAAATCTTCCAGTATTCCTATGGGGTTATGCATTGGAAACCTCAGCATATTTACTGAATAAGGTGCTTTCCAAATCTGTTCCTCAAACTCCGTATGAGATATGGAAAGAAAGGAAACCGAGTCTTAAACACGTTAAGATTTGGGGATGTCCAGCTTATGTCAAGTAAGTTGACCTAGATAAGCTGGAATATCGATTCGTAAAATGTAGTTTTGTGGGATATCCTAAAGAGACTTTAGGGTATTACTTTTGCACCGATCATCGGGTGTTTGTCTCCAGACATGCTACCTTCTTGGAAAAGGAGTTTATCCTTGAAGGAAACAGTGGGAGCAAAATTGGACTTGATGAAGTTCAAGAAGCACAAACTACTACGGATCAAGTGGAAACACCTGTTCTGACTGAACAACCTTTTATGGAACAGCCCATTCATAGGTCAGGGAGAGTGTCTCGCCAACCTGAGAGGTAATATGGCCTTGTCATTGAGAATGACAATGAGTTGTCGATCATTGATGATGACGACCCTGTGACCTATAATGAGGCTATGAGTAGTGTTGACTCAGAGAAATGGCATAGTGCCATGAAATCCGGAAAGAAATCTATGTATACGGGATACAAAAGAATGATTAGAGCAGATGGTCTAGTGGAGACCTTTAAGGCCAGGCTTGTGGCAAAAGAATTCAAACAAAGGCAATGGATTGACTTTGATGAAACCTTTTACCTGTAGCCCTGTTAAAATCAGTTCGGATTTTGCTTGCGAATGCTGCTTACTACGACTATGAGATCTGGCAATTAGCCAGATGGTTTTCTTTCCAAGAGAAATGAAAACCTAGTGTGTAAGCTGCTGCGAACCATATGTGGTTTTAAGCAGGCTTCTCGAAAGATGGAACATTCGTTTTGATGAGACAATCAAAGAGTATGATTTTATCAAAAACGAAGATGAACCATGCGTCTGCAAAAGGGTTAGTGGGAGCGCGGTAACATTTCTTGTATTGTATTGAAATAGAGTTGACACACATAACAACATAGCAGACCCACTCACAAAGCTACTTTATGAAAGTCATTTTGATCGTTATAAAGACAAGATGGGTATTAGATACCAGAGTGATTGACTTTAGTACAAGTGGGAGATTGAAAGGAATATGTCCTAAGTCCAATCATGTATTAGGATTTAGGAATAACTTTTATTTAATCTGTTTTGATTTCATTGATATTAATAAAGACTTGTTTTGTTTTTATTACGGGCTTTATCTATTTAAGTGTTTAAATAAGATATACCATAGTTTAGAGTAAAGCTTTTTATGGATTATGATGAGATCATAATAGTGAGACCTAAAAAGATGATAACTCTAAACTTAAATAGTTCCTGGTCATAGGATTACTAACTGGTAATTAATAATCCGCAAAGATCGGTACATACTATGCTTGCTTCATTATGAAGGATGTCTGTTCTCATAGACATTTGTGTGGTGACACTATAGCTAGTATGTAGGTGCTTATTATGGAATAAGTTCACTGAACATGACTCGCCCAGCTGAACAACTGATGGAGTTCACTCACGTGTCAGCAGTTGTTCGCTTAGTGATAGTTGTACAAGTATCCTTAGACTTGAGGTCATCATAGTCATCTTGTGTACACTGAACTATGCTTTGGTTTAGTTCTTAGTCTCCAGGGACAATTATTAGGGCTCTTCTGGGTATAGGAATTTGTACACGAAGATAGTGTATGTTCAATAAAGGATCTACACCTTCCAGTGAAGGAAGCGAATGTTCAAGGCTGATCCACTTATGCTAGTTCAGGAATCTCTGGCCAGAATAAATGAAATTAGAAAGGAGTTTCTAATTTGCATAGAACTACGCATAGTAAATGGTAAGCAAGTGATTGAATTAGATAGGCTTGACACGAGATCCATGCCTTGTATTTAATCGGAACATTGTAGGGTAGAAGGAGTTTATTGTACGGTAACTATTCACTGACAGGTTCTTGGTATTCTAAGCAGTGAATTCATATTATCCGGATAGTCGCGATATGTTGAGAAGTATCACTCACGATGTAGAATAAATGTGATTAATTAATTAATCATATTTAATAAATTAGAGAATTTATATAAATAATGATAAAATAGTTTTATTATTATTTATTTCTACTACCGGCTTAATATTGAACCTACAGGGTCACACCATAAAAAGAGAATGATTTAATGGTGGAAAAATTAATTAATAATGTCTAATAATTATTTATTTATGAAATAAATAATTAATTGGAAAATTTAATAATTGATTAAATGAGATTTAATTGATTATAAATTAATTAAGAAAAGTTCTTAATATTATTAATTAAAGGATTTAATTTTTGGAAGTTAAATCAAGAGAGAGAATTATTTCTAAAGTGTTTAGAAAAAGGATTAATGATTAAAAGGTGTTTTAATTATTAATGAGAATAATAAATGGGATAATAATAATAATATTTATGGGAAAATTTCAGCTGAAAATTTTGCCTATAAATACACTATTATAGACCCTATTTTATTCTAACCCCATCGAACCCGATAACCCAAAAAGTTTGGAAAACCCAATTCTCTCCACCTCCTTCCTCCTCCTTAACATCGTTTTCTTGGTGGATACCGGTGGAGTGCTTCACACTTGAGGAGCAACTGCTAAGGATCTCTGATCGTAGTCTCCGAATTATTTTTAAAGGTTAGATTCGATCCCTCAAATTTTTATTCACGATTTATATGCTTTTATTTGGATTTTGTATGTGTAAAAGTGTTTTGCCATGACCCCGCTGCGTTAAAAATCCAACAGAATTGAAGTTTTGTACTCATTTTTTTTGTATTTTTGATGTGTTTTGTAGCATTTATGCATTTCAGGCTTATATCAGGGATTCAGGTTATTTGGCATTATTTTGATGCTAAATTGGTGTTAGGATGGTGTCTTGAATAAAAGATCGTGGATCGTCAACTCAAACCAGCTAAGAAAATAAGAAAAAGAAGATTTTCCAGAAGGTCAGCGCGCCCGCGCTGTAGTAGCCCGCGCCCGCGCCGGGATGCAGATTTACAGCACACCCGCGCTGGTGAAGGGCGCGGCCGCGCCATGTCGGGATCACAGAATCCTGATTCTACTCTAATTTTGATCAGCTGGACTTCTAATCTATATGGGCTGCTATATAAACATAACTTATGATCATTTTTCATAACAAGTCATACCATAGCTTAAGGAGAAGGCGTAAGAAGACCGTATAGCACAATTCAACCAAGGAGAAGAGGATCTAGTTTATTCTTGTGATTGTTTGTTTTATGTTGTAATCTTGGATGCTAGTTTCTTATTTGTGAACCTATACTCTTGTGTAACGTACTTTGGCTTATTATTTATTAAGTATAAAGACTATATTTATTATACCATGATTTCATTGGAACCCACGTTGATGATGAGTCCGATTATGGGCTAATCGTTATCGTGGAGTTCTAGCGGATTTAGTTTTGCATTTCTTTAGTTAATTTATTTTGATGCCTTAGTGTGTGGTGATTGTATGATAGCCTTGTATTGGTTGTGCTTATTCGTCTTATGAATATCGCGAACTTATAAGATAGCGTGATAATCTCTATTGAAGAGAAAGTGAATTTAGAGGTTTAGAACTTGCCATGCTAGCATAGGTTCATGTATTTGATATGCATGATTCATAGGTATAATAAAAATCTTACTTTCCCTATTTTTTCATGATAGATAACTTGTGCATTAAACCGTTATGTTGTCAAATTCTATAGATATATAGGGTCTCATTATAATTAGTGCCTATTCATCTTCTATCTCTTTCGTGGATGTCTGGTAATATGGTATTCGTACAACGAAAGTTAGCGTTTATCAGTTTCGTGTTATCTGATTAGTGTCATCACCATTGCATGTTAAGGTTAAGAACAAAGAGGCTATTGAATGAAGTAGTAATAAAACTAGAATGCCATGTTTGTGTCATATAGTAATCAATCTCTTCAAATCTTTTAGTTAATGTTCTTTAGTGTAATCTCTTAGTTAATTCTTTGTTATAAACAATCTCAATTTTTTAGTCATCTTAGCATTGGATAATAACCATCCCATTGTTGCATAAGTGCATTGATTGAAATTAACCTAAACTAGTCTCTGTGGGAACGAACTAGAAATAATTCTGTAATACTTGTGATCGCGTATACTTGTATTAGCACGTGTTTTCGTCCTAACATTACCACAGTTAAAACAAGTAACTCTTGGGTTCTCCAGTTTGCATTCTGACGCGTAGTGACCCTTATGACTGCATCTAAAGCATTGAAAATTGACCTTGCACTGACCACCGTGGCCTAACTGACTTGGTTGGAGTGGAACCAACTAAAGTGGTACTAGGCCTAGCCTGGGAAAATTTTTGTCTCCTGAATCTTCTATTCCTATTCCTTCCAAACCGCTTCTGAAACTTCTGGTTAGACACTCCTTGATCCGCCTTATCCGTCACGTTCTTAAACTTTCTCTTTTTATCACCTTTCTCCTTGGCGGCTAACTTCTGTTCGCTTTCTATCATTAGAGCGTCCTGGACTACAGAGGTATATGTTTTACATTGTAAAGCTACAACTCTGCTTCGAATTTCTGGCTTCAACCCTTATTGAAACCTCTTCACATTCCGGGCTTCCGTAATAACATACTCAGGTACAATTAGGGCCAATTCCGTAAACTTGGCTTCATATTCTGTCTCTCTTCTTTCACCTTGATTTAATTCTAGAAATTCAACCTCCATTTGATTCTGCAAACAATCTGAAAAATACTTTTCTAGGAACAACTCTGTAAACCTGGTCCATACGATAGGACCATCTTTACAATTCCTACTTTTATGTTCTTACTTCCTTTTCCCATGACAGTCAACTTTTGTTCACTTTCTTAAACTAGGACCATCTACTACAGAGGTTATTGATGAAATTCATTGCCATGGAATATCAGATGGAATTTTTGAAATCAATGAGTCAATTATAAAGAAAGGAAAGGTAAAGAATATATAGATATGTCTGAGAGCAACCATATAAGTACAAAAGATGTCCAGTCTTTGTACCATATAGTTTATAACAAATAACTAGCTGACGTCCCACCTGACCTTTTGTAACAAAGACAAATAGTCAAATCATAGGCATTGTCTGCCTCAATAAACCGATAAAATTAATGAGGAAAGAAATAACGTTGAAATAGAGAATTAGTGGATAGAGAGGACAAATTACGGGTTACAAAATCAGCGCAACCTTGGGTTAACTTACTTTGAGTTTTAACCTCCTTATGGGAAAACAAGCAACTTATTAGGCAATATACTAACATTTTGGGAAAGAAAATGTAACTTAAGAAACCTTAATTTGCATATAAGGGTTCAAGATACAACAACAGTACTAATTCACATTCACAACAAAACTTGGCTGTCATAGCAGCCTCCGGCTAGTGTGATATCCCGTATTTTCAGAATTATTATTATTAATATTTGAATATATTTATGTGATTTTCTGATTTGGAAATAATAAAATGGTGGATATTTTATTCTTGTTTGAAGAGTTTGTGTTATTAAAGGGTTATGTGCTAATTGTTAAGTGTTGTATCGATACTTGTTAATTTCTGAAAATATTTACTTAAATGTATTATTTTCAAAAGTTATTTGAAAGCCGATCTTATTGATATCAGTAAATTGAAATTATTTTTAATATACGGGAAATATCATGCAATTATTTTTATCAACAAATAATGATTATGGGAATTTTGGTGAATTATCTGATGATTGATATTTATATTTAGGTGTTTATATATGATAAAGTGTAAGTATTTTGATTTTTATATGTCCAGAATAAAGTATAGATAATTTTGGTATTTTTCTGATATTTTTTGGATTGTTATATGATTTTATAAGGATTTATAGATTTAATATTTATTTTCTGAGTAATTATAAAACTATTTTACAAAGCTGGGAATCGTCAAACTTCAACTATTTTTGCGTTTTTACAACCCGAAACTCTTCGGAAAACTCCTTCCTAACTTAATCTGATAATTCCGAACATTTTCCATGTTTTGACCTTTTCAATCGGGGTTACGGTTTAACCCGTGCGCATCCCGCCGCAAAATTTTCGATACGATAGTCATTTTCATAGATCTATAAAACCTGTATTCTCAAGAAACGGGATATTTTACATTATTTTCTCGTAGGGTGTTTTATAAGAAGCTCGGTTTTGATAATTATTCAAATCTGGTATTAAATTGTATCGTATTTATAGTTACTTAGCGGCTAAATTATTTATTTTTGGATCCGATATATAAGTGTAAATTCAGTATTAAATTTCAGAATGTTTCAAAAATCATGAAACTTATATTTTCTTACATTTTGAATATTTTGAGAATTTTAAAATTATTTCGGAAATTTTTCGGGTTTTGAACTATCTTAAGTTTTGAACTTATATTTTCGCATATTTGGAATAATCATAATTTTTAAGAAATTTTGATTTAAATTTTATTTTTATTTGATTAAATATAATTTCCCTATATTTATTAATTTTGGGGCTAATTATTTAAATATTGTATTGATTTTAGTTAAAAGAAAATAAAAAAAATAATTTAGCAAAAAAAAAAATATACAAAAAAAAGAAAAAAAAAAGAAAAACGTGGCGAGCACGCACTCCACTCCTGCCCCCGGTACTCCCCTATCTTGTCATTTTCTTTAGTTCGCCAAACTCCTCCTCTCTCTTCTCTGCTTCACTTCTATCTCCTCTGTATATATTTTTAATTTTCAAAAATTCATATCTCTCAAACCGTCCGTCCAAATTTCAATTGTTATATATAAAAATAATCAACGCTTCGATACCTACGCATAGGTATATATATTGCAAGGTTTTGAGAAGAAAATTTGCGGAGCATATTTTCCGTTTTAATTTATTTTCGGGGCATAGAAAAGGAGTTTGACTGTTTTGATTACTCCACATGGCATCTCAGCGTGTATATATCTATCGCTATTAATTTCGGATTTTTCTGGAGATATTTTCCGGACATCGGGTATTCTTTTCAGGGTAATCAGAATTTATTTTGGATAACGATTCCGAAATTCCGCCTTTGTACTTGTGTATATTATAGCATGTTAGTGTTTATATATTTATTTCATAAATTTCAGAAGTTGTTGTAGAAGTCATTTTTGGCCATGTTTTTTGCTTATGGCGTCTTTATACGTGCAAATATAAATTATTGTGTGTTTTAAATTTATTGGTTTTATTATAGTATAGTCGAATTGTGTTGTTTGGGATTGATTTTGAGGGGTCTGACCCCGGGAAAAGTCCATTTTACAAAAAGTTATTTCAAAAATTTTCCCAAAATATTTATTTCAATTTCAAATTATTATCTTTTATTATTTTCAAAAATCATAATTTGATTCAATTATTTATTGTTTGTATTGATTTATTCTTATTTTACTCGTAATAAATAAACCGTTCGTCCGTTTAATACGAAACGAACGCGTATAGACTCAGAAAAATATTCCGCTTTCATTAAAAATACTTTTGAGACCCAAATATATTTTGTTTCAAAAGGTCGCTTGTTTTGCAAATTAATTCGGAGTTGCGTATTTACCAAAAAGATGTATTTTAACCCGGTTTCAGTTTTAAACGTATTGAGTCAAACCTTTTGGCGAACCGAATTATGTGTTATATGAAATATGTGATACGTGAGTTATGTGTTTACGTGCTATATGAATTACGTGTGTATGTGAGTCAGAATTCTTGTACTTGACTGTTTTCTTTATGTGCGGGCTATCGTATGGGTAGACGATAGGGTTTTGACGCGCTGTTCGTCGAGTAATTATCGTGTAGACGATTAAAGTTGTATCTTTTAATTATAGATGCGGATCACTCGAATTGATCGGGACCAGACACTGGAAAAAATGAAAATGAATGGTATTGGATATCTGGCTTCTAGCAATCGCAAGACCAACACATCAGTGAATTATTGAAATAAAAGACAACGATGTCTCGAGATGCTAGACTGAGATAATTGTGTTATTGTGAGTGTGACTAACTGCTAAAAATAAAAGGCAAGTATCCCTACCATCACTATTTTTCAAGTGATATTTATTTTGAATCTTATTATGCAAGTATTGCTTTCCCTATTCTCAGTTCAGAATAGATAAATGTTTTACATATCGCTGAATTATCATGCAAATACTCTTCTGCTATTCTATGTTCAGAATAGCTAAGTGATTTTTACATATCAAATGAATGGATTTATAAATGTTTTGGTTTTTGAGAAAGATGATTTTGTTGCAAGTATTCCTACCCAAGTAAATGGGGGAATAAAATTATTTTGGGTGTCAATTATTATGACCCATTTCCAATAAAAGGTTTTAAGATTGGATCAATGCGTAAGTGACCGGGGCGGACGGTCCAACGGAGGGCTATTTCTAAGTGTCATATGAAATATTATGACACAATTTGTGCCACAGGCAGATATATTGCCTTTTTATTTGAGTACTCGTCATTTGGGGACATGTTTCTATGAATTATGACCTTGTGCTATCACACGGGCTGATCAGCATGTGATACTACGTCCGCCAGTGAATGATCCCAATCTAAAATTATTATATTGTTTTTGATAATCATAGAATAAATGAGTTATCAACTGTTTCTGTTTTGGATTAATGGTGAAATGTAGTTTTAATTCAGATCCTGATTTATGTTGATACTTACTTTGTTGTTAAATATCAAAGGTGGTATTAGTATAGCTGATTGATGTTGACTTTGGTATGGGATGTTGTGAGCATCAAAGTTCGTATTGATATCTAATTTGATATGATAACAAAATGAGTATTAATATCAAGAGTTCAATTTTGAATTAAGTTTATGCTTCAATCCATAATCATTGCTTCTTGTTATTGATGTTTACGATATTTCCGTAAACACGGTTTTACGAGTTTTGTCCTCGTCAAGATTCAAAGTATTGCTGAAGAATTTCGCTCGAAAATATCAAAAGGGTTTTGAATGCAAGTAAGGAACCAATTCTGGGGTTTCTCAACTAAAATTTTCTGATTCAGCAATTATGATTTTAAAGGTTCCGCTCTATTGCAGACGTCAGTTTTATATCAAAAGTCCCTATATATGCTATAATGAACTTGCTGAGCATTTCTTTCGCTCATACTTGCCTGTTTTCAAATTTAACCTCTAGTGAGGATTAACTTGCGCTGTTTAGCCGCGTAATTCGAGGAAGCAAATAAGAAGCTTTTGGAAGGTGGTTGGTCCAGGGTTTGCGGACTAGTGTAAGTTTTATTATATAATTTTTTTTATATTATATTATATTATAATTGTGTTATTTTATAGTTGGGCCTAGTATGCTTCTTTTCGAAGTTATACTAGCGGGTTAGGATTGAATTGGAATTTGTTGAAAAGAGTTTAAAGGAAAAAGAAAGTGAAAAATTTATTTGTGGAATTTGGATTTCTTATTTCTACAACTATAACCTTAAAAGATCTTGGATTAGTTTGGGGTCATAGATGCTAAATATCTTCTGCTGGAATTTGCATTTTGATTAAACAGGTTAATTTGGATTGAGGTTTCATCGTGACGACCAAATCCTCTGACCCCAAATTTGGGGGCGTTATAGGTTGTTATCAGAGCTGAGGTTATAGTAAACTAGAAACGAGAGTGCGTAGGAGTGAGTATAGTTATGTGAGGACGCTTGAGCTCATATCGAGTTCCTGTTGGACTATTGGATATAGTATTAACGATTAAGTTAAAATAAGGCGTATTCAGTTAAACTGATTGTGCTGAGCTGGATATAACTCCGGGAAACTGCAAACTTCTATTGTGGAATCTTCCGAGGCTACTATGATTCGACGAAAATAGAGATTATCAATATCTTGTGAACATGAAGAAGTGTCTAGAATCGGATGACGAGTCAACCGAAGAGTTCAAATAGAAGATAAGTATTAAGACATTGGAAATACCTTCTCTTTTTATCAATTCTTTTGTCATCTCTGAAAAAGTGGAATCTGTTTAATGCCATAGTCCATAACACCCGTTTTCAATTACGTATTGTGCCAGAGGTTGTCATGAAACCTATTTTCAGATTTTGATAGCTCTGCCAAATTATGATAATTTAACTTCCACTTTTCTTATATGGTGGATAGTTTCTTGGTGATGTGATACCACTTGCTCATTTTGTGCCAGAATTTTGATCTCTGGATTTCATTTCCTATCAGAAATATCATCTTTGAAATCTTTTTAGTTTTATTCATTTGATTTTGAATTCCTTTGATATTCTTTTATTCTGACTGAGATAAACAACCCTAACTCTAAGGGACATAAGGTATACCTATCTGTGTGATAGGAGCTAGATGGGACACCATCACTTGTGTGTGTTGTGAATACATGAAGGTTAACAACCTTTAGTAGTGTCTTGATTTTGGCACGTAACACCAAGTTTGTTTGATTATATTGATCTCTCAATTATTCTTTCATTTCAACAATACTTTCTCTCAAATTCAGATTTTGGTAACCACAATGATGGGAACCCGTTATGATATGAAATTCTTTTCTCTTTGAAATTCCATGATTTTATTATCTCAAATATTCGAAGGTATGCCAATCAAGTTGATATGAGTTATTCGGGTCAATGGAAAGTAGTTCTTTTGGATGAAATTACCACGAGTGACAGTGGACTGCAATGTGGTTAGAATATCAGTGGCGTATAACGAAGTCAGTTTGTTCCTTTACTTCCCTCTCTATTTACCTCTATCTCTATTTCTTTTTCTCTTTATCTTCCTCTCCATTCTTCTTTCTCTCTATTAGTAAAAGTGATTCTATTGAGGAATTAGTCAAAGGGTATGTGGATGCAACAGTGGTGCAGAGTAAAGATCCCGTGATCAATATGTTATACAAGGAATTCAAGATTTTATTTGAGATTTTCGGAAAGGTTGCTTATGCAAGACTGGAAAGTTGGCCAGAAGATGCCTAGTGCTCTCTTCTGCTGATTCCGAGGACATAATCCTTATAAGGGGGTAGATTGTTATATCCCGTATTTTCAGAATTATTATTATTAATATTTGAATATATTTATGTGATTTTCTAATTTGGAAAGAATAAAATGGTGGATATTTTATTCCTGTTTGACGAGTTTGTGTTATTAAATGGTTATGTGCTAATTGCTAAGTGTTGTATCGATACTTGTTAATTTCTGAAAATATTTACTTAAATGTATTATTTTCAAAAGTTATTTTAAAGCCGATCGTATTGATATCGGTAAATTAAAATTATTTTATAATATCTAGGAAATATCATGCAATTATTTTTATCAATAAATAATTATTAATTAATTATTATGAGAATTTTGGTGAATTATCTGATGATTGATATTTATATTTGGGTGTTTATATGTGATAAAGTGTAAGTATTTTGAATTTTATATGTCCAGAATAAAGTATAGATAATTATGGTATTTTTCTGATAATTTTTGGATTGTTATATGATTTTATAAGGATTTATAGATTTAATAATTATTTTCTGAGTAATTATAAAACTATTTTATAAAGCCGGGAATCGTCAAATTTCAACCGTTTTTCTGTTTTAACAACCCTAAACTCTTCGGAAAACTCTTTTCTAACCTAATCTGATAATTCCGGACATTTTCCGTGTTTTGAGTTTTTCAATCCGGGTTACGGTTTGACCCGTGCGCGTCCCGGCACAAAATTTTCGAAACGATAGTCATTTTAATAGATCTGTAAAACATGCATTCTCAATAGATGGGATATTTTATGTAATTTTCTCGTAGGGTGTTTTATATGAAGCTTGGTATTGATAATTATCCAAATCTGATATTAAATTGTATCGTTTTATAGTTACTTAGCGGTTAAGTAATATATTTTTGGATCTGATATATAAGTGTAAATTCAGTATTAAATTCCAGAATGTTTCAAAAATCATGAAACTTATATTTTCATAAGTTTTGAATATTTTGAGAATTTTAAAATTATTTCAGAAATTTTTCGGGTTATATTTACCAGCACGTTTGTTCGTTAAATCATAAAATGCGGATATGACGCGCGATTTATAAATGTTTTAAAAAGTATGGAAATTTTATTTCATTAGTTTTTAAATATTCCGAGAATTTTAGAAATATTTCGGGTTCATAACAATTATCGGACCGGTCCCATATCGGGACGTCAAACCCCACAAAAAATCAGATTTTTATTTTTATAAAATTGTGGGACTTCCAAATATTTTATATTTTCGCATATTTGGAATAATCATAATTTTTAGGAAATTCTGATATAAATTTTATGTTTATTTGATTAAATATGATTTCCCGCTAATTATTAATTTTGGGGCTAATTATTTAAATATTGTACTGATTTTAGTTAAAAGAAAATGAAAAAAATAAACAAAAAAAAAAGAAAAACAAAAGAGAAAAACGTGGTGAGCACGCACTCCACTCCTGCCCCCTGTACTACCCATCTTATTGTTTCCTTTAGTTCGCCAAAATCCTCCTTCTCTTTTATGCTGCACTTCTATCTCCTCTGTATATATATTTAATTTTCAAAAATTCATATCTCTCAAACCGTCCGTCCAAATTTCAATTGTTGTATATAAAAACGATCAGCGCTTCAATACCTACGCATAGGTATATATATTGCGAGGTTTTGAGAAAAAAATTTGCGGAGCATATTTTCCGTTTTAATTTATTTTCGGGGCATAGAAAAAGAGTTTGATAGTGTTGATTACTCCACATGGCATCTGAGCGTGTATATATCTATCACTATTAATTTCGGATTTTTGTGGAGATATTTTCCGGACATCAGATATTCTCTTCGGGGTGATCAGAATTTATTTTGGGTAACGATTCTGAAATTCCGTCTTCTTACTTGTGTATATTATAGCATGTTAGTGTTTATATATTTATTTCACAAATTTCAGAAGTTGTTGTAGAAGTCGTTTTTGGCCATGTTTTTCTTTTCTGGCATGTTTATACGTGCAAATATAAATTATTGTGTGTTTTAAATTTATTGGTTTTATTATAGTACAGTCGGATTGTGTTGTTTGGGATTGATTTTGAGGGGTATGACCCCGGAAAAAGTCCATTTTACAAAGACGTTATTTCAAAAAAATTTCTAAAATATTTATTTCAATTTCAAATTATTATCTTTCATTATTTTCGAAAATCATAATTTGATTCAATTATTTATTATTGTATTGCTTTATTCTTATTTTATTCGTAATAAATAAATCGTTCATCCGTTTAATACGAAACGAACGCATATAGACTCTGAAGAATATCCCGCTTTCATTAAAAATACTTTCGAGACCCAAATACTTTTTGTTTCAAAAGGTCGCTTGTTTTGCAAATTAATTCTGAGTTGCGTATTTACCAAAAAGACATATTTTAACCCGGTTTCAGTTTTAAACGTATTAAGTCGAACGTTTTGGCGAACCGAGTCATGTGTTATATGAAATATGTGATACGTGAGTTATGTGTTTATGTGCTATATGAATTATGTGTGTATGTGAGTCAGAATTCTTGTACTTAACTGTTTTCTTTATGTGCGGGCTATCGTATGGGTAGACGATAGGGTTTTGACGCGCAGTTCGTCGAGTAATTATCGTGTAGACAATTAAAGTTATATCTTTTAATTATAGATGCGGATTGCTCGAATTGATCGGGACCAAACACTGGAAAGAATGAAATGGAATGGTATTGGATATCTGGCTTCTAGCAATCGCAGGAGCAACACATCAGTGAATTATTGAAATAAAAGACGATGATGTCTCGAGATGCTAGACTGAGATAATTGTGTTATTGCGAGTGTGACTAACTGCTAAAAATCAATGGCAAGTATCCCTATCATCACTTATTCTTCAAGTGATATTTATTTTGAATCTTATTATGCAAATATTGCTTTCCCTATTCTCAGATCAGAATAGATAAATATTTTACATATCGCTGAACTATCATGCAAATACTCTTCTGCTATTCTATGTTCAGAATAGCTAAGTGATTTTTACTTATCAAATGGATGGATTTATAAATATTTTGGGTTTTGAGAAAGATGATTTTGTTGCGAGTATTCCTACCCAAGTAAATGGGGGAATAAAATTATTTTGGGTGTCAATTATTATGACCCCTTTCCAATAAAAGGTTTTAAGATTGGATCAATGCGTAAGTGACCGGGGCGGACGGTCTAGCAGATGGCTATTACTAAGTGTCATATGAAATATTATGACACAATTTGTGCTATAGGCAGATATATTGCCTTTTTATTTGAGTACTCGTGTTTTGGGGACATGTTTCTATGAATCATGAGCTTGTGCTATCACACGATCAGCATGTGATAGTATGTGCGTTGGTGAATGATCCCAATGAGTTATCAACTGTTTCTGTTTTGGATTAATGGTGAAATGCAGTTTTAATTCAGATCCTGATTTATGCTGATACTTACTTTGTTATTAAATATCAAAGGTGGTATTAGTATAAATGATTGATGTTGAATTCAGTATGGGATGTTGTGAGCATCAAAGTTCATATTGATATCTAATTTAATATGATAACAAAATGAGTATTAATATCAAGTGTTCGGTTTTGAATAAAGTTTATGCTTCAACTCATAATCATTGCTTCTTGTTATTGATGTTTATGATATTTCCGTAACCATGGTTTTACGAGTTTTGTCCTCGTCAAGATTCAAAGTATTGCTGAAGCATTTCGCTCAAAAATATCAAAAGGATTTTGAATGCAAGTAAGGAACCAATTCTGTGGTTCCTCAACTAAAATTTTATGATTCAACAATTATGATTTTAAAGGTTCTGCTCTATTCTAGACGTCGGTTTTATATCAAAAAGACCCTATATATGCTATAATAAACTTGCTGAGCATTTCTTTCGCTCTTACTTGCCTATTTACAAATATAACCTTCAGTGAGGATTAACTTGCCCTGTTTATCCGCGTAATTTGAGGAAGCAAAGAAGAAGCTTTTGGAAGGTGGTTAGTCCAGGATTTGCGGACTAGTGTAAGTTTTATTGTATAAATTTGTTTGTATTATATTATATTATAATTATGTTATTTTATAGTTGGGCCTAGTATACTTCTTTTCGAAGTTATACTAGCGGGTTAGTATTGAATTGGAATTTGTTGAAAGGAGTTTTAAAGCAAAAAGAAAGTGAAAAATTTATTTGTGGAATTTGGATTTCTTGTTTCGAGAACTGTAACCTTAAAAGATCTTGGATTAGTTTGGGGTCATAGATGCTAAATATCTTCCGCTGGCATTTGCATTTTAATTAAACAGGTTAATTTGGATTGAGGTTTCATCGTGACGACTAAATCCTCTGACCCCGGATTTAGGGGCGTTACAGCTAGTACATCATAGCATATTACTGAAACTATACTACAAAAATCTAAAGGACACATACGTCCAAGTTCTGGAAACTACCAACTCTGAAAAAACTACCTAGGCACTACCTCTAGTCACACCAATCTTGAATTGATAAAAGGCTCAATAAATCTAGCTCTATCAATGGCTGATTATATAAGGGCTCTCACCCTAGCCTGAATGTCTGGGGAAGGTACATCTACTCCTTGTAAAGGACTGATTGGCACACATTCTAAATGCACAGCTAACTTGGGACTCTGCTCCCTGATCATGGCCCTATTAATTACCTGGTGTACATGATAAGGAATGGGAGAGGAAGTGCCTGATGTAGAAATGGGTGGAGCTGGAGGTATGGGAAAAGTAGCCCTATGTCCACAACTAGGTGGAAAGTCACGGACTGTAGATACTGACCTCTGAACCCACCGAGGTCGCACACTCGGTCCAACAACATCACTAGGCATGAAACGAGTAACAGGTGGGGGTTGAATTGGCGCCTCCTCAGCTAAAACATCAAGGGTCCGCTCAGTATTCAAACTATTATGGTCGACTCATCCTCTCGGTAGGGAGAACTAGAAATCTCTAGCGGACGTTGTGAATAAAATATATATATACAAGGAAGACAGAATAAAAGGTTAGGGAAGTTCTATCAAAACATCATTAGATGCCAGGGTCATCGCCTTCGAAACCCTTGACTAGACTCTTAGACTCACGCCTCTATATGAGTTGTTGACTCATACTTTTATATATCATTTTCTACAGATTTTAACTCTACTCCTGACCTAATCAGGGACTTAAACCTGTATCTCTGATACCAACCTATGACGGCTTCAACCCCGGTGTCAGACATTGACGTCACGAACAACAATAAACCATAAATATACTACAACCAAACACATAATATTACATAACACGACCCCCTTACCAAGATCTTTACCAGGTTTAAGTATGAATTAGGCTCCTTAATTATTACACCATTGATAAGTGGCATTTATATCCACTTAGAACGCTTCGTAAAGGCTCGAATTGGTGTTTTGTACTCAAGATGTTTGTGTTTTTGATGTATTTTCACAGTGTTTTGCATTTCAGGGCATATTTGTAAAAAGGAATAGATATTGCATGTTTTATGCCTAAACGAATGTTAGGATGGAGCCTCGGTTGATTGCGCACAAGAAACCAGCACGAGAAGGTCACAAAAGTAGAAAAATTCAGTTTTTTCAAAAGGTCAGGGCGGCCGCGCTAGTCTTGGGAGCGGTCGCGCCCATTTGTCAGATAGCGAGCGCGCCCGCGCTGGTATGCGGGGCGGCCGTACTGGGTCGGAATTTTAGGAATCCTAATTCTATTAGAAGATTGATTTGCTGGACTCCAGATCATATTGGGCTTATATATAAATCCTTTTGAAGACGTTTTTAACATAGAAGAGCAAGGAGATAACAACAAGAAGACCTAATAGCATAATCCAATGAAGGAGAAGAAGATCTTGTTTTTACTTGTGATTTTTTGCTTAAGTTGTAATCTTGGATGCTTGTTTTCTTTGTTTTTTGAACCTAATACTCTTGTTAACTTACTTTTTTATTATTATTCAGTTATTTCAGAACTAGTTTATCTTAGTTTATTTACCATGCTTTCATTGGAACCCATGGTGACGATGAGTTCGGTTATGAACTAATCGTTGTCATGGGGTTCTAATGGATTTACTTATGCATTTCTATAGTTAATTGTTTTGATACCTAAGTGTGTGATGATTGTATGATATCCTAGTATTGGTTGTACGTATTCGTTTTATATGTGTCGTGAATATATAAGATAGTTTGTTAATCTCTATTGAAGCGACAGTGAATATAGAGATTTAGAACTTGACATGCTAGCATAGGTTCATGTATTTATAATGCATGATTCATAGGTAATTTTAACAATCTTACTTTCCCTGTGTAATCACGATAGATAACTTGTTCATTAAACCTTTATGTTGTCAAATTTTATAGACATATAGGGTCTCAATATAATTGGTGTCTATTCAGCTTCTATTTTTTGTGGATGTCTAGTATTAGGGTATTCGTACAATAAAAGTTGGCGTTTACTAGTTTTGTGTTATCTGATTAGTTTTCATCACCATTGCATGCTAAGGTTAAGAAAAATGAC
This sequence comes from Apium graveolens, assembly GCF_009905375.1. Taxonomy (NCBI): domain Eukaryota; kingdom Viridiplantae; phylum Streptophyta; class Magnoliopsida; order Apiales; family Apiaceae; genus Apium; species Apium graveolens. Next base: position 168,917,822 of record NC_133654.1, on the reverse strand, counting down.
TTTGAATGAAGTATTTAATGAAGTTAGAATCCAATATTTATCTCATATAGTTAATTCAATCACTTTTATTTTTAGTTAATTGCATGTTAGTTTCATCTTAGTTATAAACATCTCAACTTGTTATTGTCCTAGCATTGAGTGATAGCCATACCATTGTTACATAAGTGCATAATCTTAAGTTAACTAAAAAGAGTCTCTGTGGGTACGAATCTGATTTATATCTTATATTACTTGCGAACGCATATACTTGTGTGTAAATTTAGCGCGTGTTTTTTCCCTAACAAGTTTTTGGCGCCGCTACCGGGGACTCGGTATTTAATTTAGTTTATGTGCTTAACATCAGTGGTCGTTAAAGTTCACTGGCTCGGATATCTTACTTACAAGGGTACTTGTTGTGTTTCAGGTACTCTAGACGGCGTGTATGCAAACACGTTCTCAATCTCATAAAGAAGCACTGGAAGATGTTGAAGTAGTTGAAGAAGTTTTTGAAAAAGCGGAGAAAGTTGAAGAAGAAGCAATCATTACAATAGGAGATCAAGCAGCGAATTTGAAGGCTTTGATGGATTACTCTCAACCAAAGATCAAAGACATTCATTCTAGCATTATCAGACCAGCCATTGCGGCTAACACCTTTGAAATCAAGTCTAGAATGATTCAGATGGTGCAGAATTCAGTCAAGTTTGGGGGTTCTCCAACTGAAGATCCCAACATGCACATTAGAGATTTCATCGAGATGTGTGACACTTTCAAGTTCAACAATGTTTCTAAAGATGCTATAAAGCCGAGGCTTTTCCCATTCTCTCTGAGGGACAAAGCTAAGTGCTGGTTATATTCTCTACCAGCAGGTTCTATCACCACTTGGGAGGATCTTGCTCAGAAGTTTCTAACTAAATTCTTCCATATGGCGAAGAGAGATGCAATCAGAAATGCTCTCACTCAATTTACACAGCAATCGGGTGGAGCCTTTTTGTGACGCCCTCCAAACCCGGGACAGAAGTTTAGGGCTCACAACATACACACAATATATAAACCTATATATAAAATATTATATACATTGACCCTTCTTTACATAACCACAGATCACAACAGGTTAAAGTATGAAAATAAGCCACAACCTTAACTTTTATACATCGTACCAAATCCTAACTAGTCAACTTACAACTGATAATGATATCATTCTTACAATCTCGCATAACTCATCTATAATATAAAGCTCCTACTAGCTCAATCCAACTTACCCTGGAATTCTAGCCCGCATACTGGACTGGAGATCCTCGTTACCAACAATTTCCTTTTCAACTGTTGAAAATATAAAAAGTTTTGCTAGAGTGAGCTAGCTAGCTCAGCAAGTCATAATAACAACAACTGAGGTTAAACAATGACCAATTGAAACGAATCAGAAGAATCAAGTTTCTGAATAAGCAATGATTAGAATTGGATATTCACTTTTCATTTTAAAAACAAGGTTAGGCTACTAATCAGTCACGCACTAACCCCAAGCAAGGCTCCCAACTTTGCTCTATATACTGGATCCAAGGCACACATTGGCCTATTATGACCACGAATCTGGTCCGACCACGAATCTGGTCCGACCACGAATCTGGTCCATATTTAAAAACCATCCAATTCCTTAATAACAATATGATAAACAATGTAATTCAATAAGCTGAATCATAAATAATATCTATCTTGAAGCATATGGTGATTCAAAATAGCATGAAGGTAAAATAGAGAATTCAAAAAGATTGGCTTTCAATCAAGGAAAGAATCAGAAAGTAGAAGACCACGGGTTCAAGGGTTACAAGGATTGGTCTTTCTGTTAAACAAGGCATAAGGGGAAGCGATTCAATATCAGAAATTAGTATGTGGTAGATATGTATTTGTAGAGTAGTATCGTATATGTCTGGCTCATATTTGAGAATTCAACAATCAATGGGTTATGAAGAATAAGGCTTATGGCTCAAGATCAATAAGAATTAGGGTATAAGGTTGAATAATTTGAAGCACTTGTAATATAAAACAAGATCTATTTTGAATACTAGCAACATGTTATGAGAAAGTTTGAAAATATTTGTAATATATCTTGAAGATGGTTCAGAAGTACTTGCCTTGTCATAGATGATTTCCAATTTTACTTGTACTCATCTAATATTTTTACTTTTCAATCACTTTCCTTCTTTTTCTATGCCTTGCCTCTATTCATCAATCACTTGCTTTCTTTTTCTACACTTCAGTTCTATTTACTAATCACTGGCCTTCTTTTCTATGCCTCGCTTACTCTACTAGGCATCACAAGAGTCTATCAATACTCAATATCATATCATTCTAATCGTCACAAGCTTTCAACTACCCTTTGTTTCACCCAAATCCGACGTACGGATGGAAAGTTATGATAAAAAAAGTCAAACAATGCATGTACAGTCATTTTATACAGCAATCGGGCCATATATAACACATAGCATGTAAGATATTCAATTAAAATAATTATTCAAAGAAGATTCGGGTTTAAAATGATTTTCCAAGTATTTAATACGAATTTTTGAACATTTTTCGGAATTAAAATGGGTCTCTGAATCATTTTATAATTAAATAACAGAGTTTACATACTCAGATTCGAACTCAAAATCATTTAATACTAATTATCGAGCCTTGAATATATTTTAGAATAATATTTTAAAGCTCAAAACTATTTTTCAGGATTTTAAATCAATTTTAAATAATTAAATCAAATTAAATAATTAATTAAAATGAATTAATAAATAATTAAACTAATTAATTAATTGATTGAAAAATTATTTAATTAAATATTAACTTAAATATTTAACTAAATAATTTAGATTTATTTTTGAATTAAAAATAATTTTCAGAATTAAAATAATGATTTTTTTTGAATTTTTGGAAATTAAAAACAATTTTTGAAAATAATTTATAAAATGAAATCTGAATTTTGAAAGAAGTTAAAATAAAAATCCAGAATTTGTAAAGTTCTGGAAACTTTAGGGGCTAAAGTGCAAAAACAGGATTTCAGAAATTTTTTAGAACAAAAACGGATTGAAACCGGGTAAGGAATCCGGGTCACCAAGAACAGAAACGGGTTCTTCACGAACCCAGTTTTCGGTGACCGGAAACACTCTCCGGCGATACCGATTTTCACCCAATCCTCACTTTTCTGCTCAAGGTTTTACTGGATTGTGTTTAAAACCTCAACATTAGTCAGATTATAACAAGAACGATAGTAAGGCGTCCCCAGAGCCGAAGCTCCGGCGAATCCGCCATTAAAGCCGGTCGGTTTCAAGCTTTTCCGGGCGAATCGAACAAAGAAGCTAACACATAAATTAAATACATTAATCGGCTCGTTTTGAGACGATCTATTCACTAATATTGCATAATTTAACCCAGAATCAACGAAAATGAAATACCCAATTTGAATTTAGAACATTCAATCGATTTAAACCCTAATTTTTAAATTCCGAGAATCAAATATCAATTTATATATGTTATTGAACTCCAAATTTGAAGTATAATATACCAAAATGACCAGGAAGAAAAGATCTATATGATTCTAGCATCAAATCATATTAACAACATCAAGAACAAATTTTCATTATTTAATCTTTAATTAATTTGAAATAAAACAATTAAATAAGAAAAATACCTTGATTTCTGCACTAAAATAGTTGATGGATTCAGAAAGAGTTTTTCGAGAGTTTCGATTTGATATATAGCACGCTTGAATCGGAGTTCGATAACGCCTTCGTTCGTGTGTTTGATTATGAAGAACGCGACGTTTTTAGTGTTTTTCTCTGTAAATTCTATATTTCTACTGATCGATTATGATTATACGAATAAAATGATATAATAAAAGGGCTATATATATTTATAGAATATTTGTTCATGTTGGATCGTTTTAGATCGATAAATTAGTTACTAACCGCTAAGTAACTGCAAAAATGATCTGATTTGATACCCGTATTGAATTATTATCCAAACCGGGCTTCTTATAAAACACTTTATACGGAAATAATGTAATAGTATCTCGTCTTTAGAGAATACGGGTTTTGTTGATATATCGAAATAATTATCGTATCGAAAATTGTAAGTCGGGACGCGTACGGGTCAAACCGTAATCCGGATCGAATAAGTCAAAACACGAAAAATGTCCGTAATTACCAAATTAGCTTAGAAAGGGGTTTTCGGAAGAGTTTCGGGTTGTAAAAATGTAAAAACGGTTGAAGTTGGATGATTCCCAGCTTTATAAAATAATTTTGTAATTATTCAGAAAATAATTATTAAATCTGTAAATCATTATAAAATCATATAATGATCCAAAAATTACCAGAAAAATACCACAATTATCTATATTTTATTCTGGACATATTAAAATTAACATACTCATATCTTATTACATATAAACATGTAAATATAATTGTCAATCATCAGATAATTCACCAAAATTCACATAATAATCATATAATAATCATTTATTGGTAAAAATAATTACACGCGATATCCCGGATATTACATCCTCCCCCTTAAAAGGATTATGTCCTCAAAATCACACTAATGATTAGATAATGATGTATCCAAGTATCTCACATCCATTTTCTCAGGTTGATCCCTCAACCTTACAATTTTTCATAAACGTTTACTCGCAGCATCACTCACTACTTAATAGCCTCTTGCTGACATCAAATTCTATTGGTTGCTCATATAACTCAATTCAAGCCTCCATTTTATATAGAATGGAGCTAAATTAGTCTTTATGAGTATACACATATCAACACCAATGAGCCTGTTATACGTGTGGCGGTGAAGCCCACTCACTTACACTTATCTTGCCTATTTTACTGTTTCAAAAGGACCAGCATAATGCCTATTAATTCTCTTTTCTTTTTAACTCTAATAATTCGTGCTCATGAACGTTTGCAATAGTTACTGGTTATTGAACCCTTTTCCCACATGTTTCTCTGTTCAATTAACCTAGTTTGTAATCGCTTCCGATCGCATTCGAGGTTCTTTAATCGTTCTCTTACTCTTCTCGTCCATCTGCGAATGATATAATGAAATCATGGCGTATTATATTTCTAATGTTCCTGAAATTACTGCAAAATTAAAAATTAATGAGAAAATCTTGACTGGATATGATTGACGCACAAACTTATCTCTATATCTTATTTTTCTTGAATCATAATCGAGTATATTTGCTGAGCAAAAATCTCTTACTACTTTGAAGAAAGTACACTAGCCTGCAGGCATCACCGACTTATTCTGACCCATATTATCAATTATTTTGGTTCTAAGCAGTTCTCATAAGAAACTGATTACAATGCTTTCCTTGACGTCTGGTCACATATAACGTTTATTCTTTCTTTGTGCAATACTATCAGAAAGTCTTCTTTGACATCTATGTCTCGTATCATATTCTCGGAGTAGCTTGAATACCTTGAGTTATCGTAGCCAAATTCCTATCTTTTAGTTCCTCCTTACTTAATTCCCCTTCATCTAGGAATGGTGTATACTATTCTGGTTCGACATAATTCATCGTATTCTGAAAATTTCTGTCGAATCTCAAATAAATTAATTTTGATCATTTACAATCAATTTCTGGATCTGATGACGTACCCCCACTTCTTCAAATAACAACTAACCCACTTATTAGACAAACTATTTATTAATAAAAGGGAATGATTAGGTTTGGATAACCTATCGATAATGGTGCAATTAACGCTTTCCTCACCTTTAGTTCTCGGGTGATTTCACCACGACATCTCCTGGAGAAATGCATCCATCTAGCCTTTAATATTCCGCCTTAATTCTTGGGTAGGTATAACAATTATTTACATGTTTTCCTCCATTTTCTCTTCACGTCTGGTCACTAGATATTTTTCTTTTAGCCCTCGGTACTTGATTGTACTCATGGGATGCATTCCATAACTCAATTTACAAAAGTTTCCTAAATTTTTCACCTTACTTATGTCTTTCATATTACCCATATCTTACCTCTATCCTGGCATCTTATAAAGTTTCTTTATCACCCTTTTGATTCCAATTCCTCTCCTATTTCCGTTCTCATTCTCATAGCTCATTCACAACCGAACCCTTGATATTAATACTCATTTTGATGTCATATCGAATTAGATATCAATACAAACTTTGATGCTCACAACATTTCATACTGAAGTAAACATCAATCATCTATATTAATACCACTTTTGATATTTAAAAACAACTTAAGTATCAACATCAATCAAAAATTGAATTAAAACTGTATCTCGCATTTTATACAAAACAGAAATACTTGATAAATCATGTATTGTATGATTATCAAAAAAATTGAGAAACAAGACGTCCTTTAATAAAACTTTATTGCAGATGATAAGATCTCTTTGATTGTCTAGTAAAATCCGTATTGGTGTAGGTATTAACCTCTTCTTTATTCTACCTCCCTTCTTCCTTTCCTTCCTTCCTTCTCTTTGCTCTATCTTAAATCTTGAGTTCTTGAAAACATTCTTCTCACTTGTCTATACAGATAACTTTTTATTTCTTTTATCTATTACAAGGTCATATTCATCCAGGTAAAGCCTCATGCACTTGTAGCAACTTCTGATTTCTACTTGTATCCATACATTCTCCAAATTCCTCATTGCTTTGATTTTTGGATTTGAAAATCATATCAAAATTTGACTTAATCTAATTGGAATCAATTTCTATCTAACTAACCATTAATTTGGTAAAATCAACCAATTAATTCACTTAATTGATCAATTGCACCAAGTGATGACTAGCTAGATGAAATCAAAGACCAATTATATATAGTCAGATTGGCGGTAACAACCTCTTTCAAGAACCGAGATCACAATTGTTTGGAGTATCAACATGAATATCAATAACACACGGAAGTATACTTTCTATTTTTAAAAGTAGGGTATTTTCCAAAAATTTAGGCAACATCTCCTTTATATTATTGACTACCAGTCGGACTCAAGTCGACACCAACAATTAATCACACAACCAACAATCAACCCAGAAGTAGACCAATCACCTTCCGCCTTCAAAACTCACCATTTCACCACCATACATAACACTAACCAGTATGACTCATATCTTTAGTTCAACTTAAGATTATACAATACCTTTTCTCATATCTTTTGATTATAACAGAATATCACTACTGAGTACAATTATAAATTATTCTAGAATCCTTTTAGTTCGTGTTTCAATTCAAGCTCTCTAATTAACAATTTATCCATCCTTGAAAACATACACTTATTCTTGTTAGTCAACTTGTTCAACTTCTGATAACTAGTACGTGGTCTTAACCAACTCTATTATAATCTTGTGAAAGAATTCATTTGGTTTTACAACACCACATCTTAAAAATTGTTGTAGTCAAACCACCATACCTTCATCTCCCCTTATGTCTTTCCATACTGAACCTTCTTTGCTGACCCAGTTATAAGCATCAAATTTACCATAACTCACTTACTTGAGTGGGAAAGCTCAACCATCCTTTGATGAACACACTCAAAGTTTATTGATATCTAGCATTTCTTCGATCTTAAATCTTCATGAAAAATATTTCCCACATGATTGAGGTATGCTTCATCTTCATAACGTATTAATCGTGTATCTGGTTATCATTAAGAATTTCTTCATTCGCTTCACTTGTCCAATCAATCATTTGCCGTATCCGATATACGCAACTTTACTTTCTTATTCCTCTAGTTAATTTACCTCATACGGTTCACTAACTTCTCCAATTCACGCCAAAATGTAATACTTACAACGTATCATGTATATAGATTTCCGCTTCTGATTTGATATCTTCGCAACAACCACGTTATCGGCATAATGGTTCTTCTATGCACGTAAATGTTCACCACTTATTGGCTTACAATTATCCACATAACTCCATCTTCTATACTGGTTCATTTCACTTCCTTTTAAAATATTCAAAGAATAGACCTTTCATAAGAAGGAATTTGTGTATAGGATTCTGATTGGAAACTTTTTGTAAGGGATAAGAGTGCCAAGAAACAATCGGAAGGATTCTATAAATCAATAAATTATAATTGAAGAGGAAAGAATGAATGATGATTTAGATATGAGTGAGATAACCATATTTGTACTCAAGATGGCCAGCCTTTCATACTATATGACATATAGCACATGATTAGGTGGCGTCCCACCAGACTCTTCATCATTTCGACAAAGAGTCACACCATAACACTGCTTATCTCAAACGGAAAATAAGACTTGAGGGAAAAATGATTTTTCGAAAGGAATACAACAATTTTCTTATCACCTCATAGAGCTGATTATGAAAGAAGTTCATACTTCATTCGAGATTCATAAGAATATATAGGATCATAGGAAACAATGATATCATTGGTCGCCATCCACATTTCATCTGTTTACATCTTCAATGCTTGTCCGATCAATAGATCCCATTCCGAGTCATTAATTTTAGAAAGTTCTCTGAAATGCTTTCTTAATTCGATCGTTAGAATAATTTCCCATTTATTAGGTCTTTTATCTTTAGCGTCGCACTTTATAATTCGACCCAAATTGCACTCTTACGAGATTTACAATAATCACTTCAAATTTTGCTTACACTGCTGATTGTTCAACATATCACCTCCTTTGCTAATAACATTCTTCCTTTAAAAAGTCTGGAGATTTCCTCAATCTTCTTTACTCATACTCGGCTTCTTGTGAATCCACGTATTCTTTGAACTCTAATCGTCTCAGAAATTGGATGAATAGTTTCTCCTTACATTGGTTATGTCGTTAAACTTATCAAACAATATTTGCATTCTTCTGCTAGGGACAATCAAATCTTCTCCATAATAGCGAGTCCACTTAGCCTTCTAAATGAACCATACTAACTTCTAAAAACAAGTATTCTTGTGGATAATCTGAATCTTATAACAAACAAGAAACTCAAGTAGTAGTTTGACAACCAAGTTTTTAAAACTTATTTTGTTCCAAAGAATTTTAGAAATTTTTTGGCTAAGAAAATCTCTTTTGAAAACTGGTTTAAAATTTTGAAAATCATACACTAGGTCGTCATTATTATATGAGTTGGTTGTCGTCATTTTCAACTACCAGAAGGAATTTAATTAGGAAAACTATAAGGTCCCGTAAAAGGGCTATTTTAAGCTAGAAGGGGGGTTGAATAGCTTAATTACCAATTTAAAAATTGTTGTGGTGTTTTAAAAATGTTTTATCCCTTTTTAAAACTTTACCGAGTGGTTATGCAGTTTATATGTGTGGAACATAAAGTGTAAGGAAAGAAAATACCACACGGTGATTTTATCCTGGTTCACGATGGCACAACCTCTAATAGATTCGCTCACCCCTACTCCAGTCCCCGAGCTCCTCTCCCGGACTCAGAATTTTCCCTTAAAATAAACTCGCTCCTTTAGTAGGCGGAGAAGCCTTTACACCCTTTACAAGTATTTATCTTGGTGCGTAACATAAGGGTCACCACCTCAAAATAAATGTATTACCTACATAACTTATCTTAGACAATAACTCCCCCTATTTCTTCAAAGTTGTTATAGAGCCTTTGTGTGGACTTGGCTTCCTTAGTTTTTTTCGGTCTTGGATCTTAGTGATCCGGTCTTGGGACTTTCCTCTTCTTCATGGTGCGAAGACTACTAACTCCCCGTTAGTACGTCTAGAACTAGGGTCTTAGAACGAGAATCACCTCACGTCACTTCACCTCACTACAAAACTAACAAGACAATCCACGAAACAAAACAAGTAGGAAAAGATTTGTTTTGAACTAGTATGTTACTGTACTAGCCCACAAGTAGTATAATATTCAAATAAGAATATTAAAACTAATTAGTTATACTTGACTTATAATAAAACAAGATGGTCAGGTATATTTATAATTACTCCTTTATAGATTAAATAAAGTTGTGTAGTAATATGAGAAGTCCGTTTTATATTAAGCATGTATGGCTTATGACTTCATTAGTATTCTTCTTCTTTCGATTAATTATTTATGGATCGAAGAATACTTTAATTACAACCTCGGAGTTGTAATTTTACCTTTAAGTATATCAACTTAAGGTTTTAAGGTATACTTGTCTTTTGACTATTATAAGGTCAAAGTATACTCTTTTAACTTCAAGCACGTTTATAAGATTTATGAGTCTTAGCCAAGATCCAATTAAATAAGTGCAAGTAATTGTCTTAAGATTGTGCTTTCGAAGTTTGATCGAATAATTACGAGTATTTTATAAATATCGTAGTACAACCCCACGGAACACTAAAGATGTTAGAAGGGGCTTATACGATATGACTCGTAATTGTTTATATACACGATATGTGTTAGCCAAGATCCAATTAAATAGCGTAAATTAATTGACTAACTCGTGGATTTGATTCGTCCTTAATTTTAACGGATGATTACGAAGTAGTTTATATGGAACAAGCTATAATCCCCCGGAACACTAAAGACGTTAGAAGGGATTACACTTTTACTTCGTAATATTTTATATGTACGTTATTAGTTAGACAAGATCCAATTAAAGAGCATTAAGTAATTGTCTAACTCATACGATCCATTTTAAGATTTGACAAATTACGAAGTGTTTATATGAGACAAGTAATAATCCCCCGGAACACTAAAGATGATAAAAGGGATTACACTTTTACTTCATAATTATTTTATGAGCACGAATGAATGTTAGCCAAGATCCAATTAAAGTGCAAGAAATAATTGGCTAACTCGTACTTGTGTCAAATATAATCTCCCCCTTGGAGATAAAGTACTTTTCTTTTTAGATCTTCTTGTTGGAATTATTTTTTACGAAGATCGAGTACTTATTCGAATTCTGAGTTCGAATCTAAGTTCTCCCCGAGAACTTCCTTTATAAGAGAGCTTGTATTAGAGCTTAAGATGAAGTAGAGAAGTTAAGTACAAAGCTTAAATACAAAGAACTCAAATAAGAAGCTAAAATTAACCACTTTTGGAAAATGGTTGGAAAAGTTCGCCGGAAAAATTCGCTGGAGGTTCGCCCAGATTTTGGCTATTGGCCGAGCTTGGGCAGCCCTTTGGGAGGTCGGGAAGTGGTAGTGGATGAGCTCACTTGGTGGGATAAAGCTTGGTTTGGTGAAGCTAAGCTTGGGTTTCAAAAACCTTGTATATATGTAAGTATATAGAAGAGAGAGAAGATTTTTGAGAAGAAGTGTGTGTATAGAATTTGAAAGGGATGAAGAGAAGAACTTCTTGAAAAAATACCAGCAACTTTGTGGCTCTTTAGATTTTAGAAAATGGGTTGGGGTGGGAGTTTATTTATAGGAGGAGTTGGGTGGATTGAATGGTGGAGATTTGAGAAGGAATGAATGGTGCATGGAGTGTATCACATGGATTGATGACATGGCAAGTAGGTTGTGTTTCTTTGCAAGTGGGAAGGAAGCACAAGCTAGTATTCATTAAAATCTCAGCTGATATATATATATATATATATATATATATATATATTCCTATGCTTTTAATCATTCTTTAATTACTTTAATTAAGAATTAAGCACCATTAATTATGACCACCCAAAAAAATTTAAATAAATATCATAAAAAATATGATAATTACCTGAATATTATAAAATGATGTCCTGCAAGTTTTGGTCAACTTTAGTCAATGGTAAATAGGTTAAACGTGGTCAACTATAGGACCAACTGCCTCGATTTTTGTGCCCAAACAAAAATTCTCTGAATGCTACGAAATTTTTACCATACTTAGAAAATACCATTTAAATGATCCATACCAAATTTCAAGTAATTATAGCATGTGGAAGTATTTTATCTAAAATTGGAACTGTTCTGTCAACCTTTCTTCCGAGTAAAAATATCATTGGTCTGAAATAAAGGAGATGGATCTTTTGACCAAAGTTTTGACTTGTATAAATACTTAAAATATATTTCCTAATATATGAGATATATTTGGGTGATAGGAAATGTGTATGAGTATTTTTGAATAATTTTCTCCGAGAAATGCTGATTTTACGAACCGGGAGAAAATTACTGTAAGTATACATAAATGAGTTGCAGAACTGGATATTAATATTCGAAACATGAATATTAATAATCTTTGAATAAAAACTCTTTTTAATTTATGTAGAGATATATTTTGGAGCGAAGAGTTTAAATATTTTTGATATAGCACGAGACTTCTAAAGAATATTTCTGAAATATTCCTTATTCGAGCTTGTTGCCATATTTCTATTACAACACAGATCTAAAAAAAATATCATATCTTGATGTTTCTTCTTTGATCATATTGCCTTAGAGATATATTCCTTAAAGATATAGTTTTGATATTTTGCAAGAATGGAATATCTCTTTTATTTGTTTAAAAGACATGATTTTGCTAGTTTGACTTTGATTTGGATCAATTAAATTCATGTCCTAGTGGAGAGAATCTACGTGTTCTTAATTTTATGTTTAATCGTACAAATACCAAAATAAATAATATATCGAAGATATCTTTTCAATCTTCCCCTTTTTGGTATTTTCCAAACAAACATAAAATTATCAGTGTATGTTTCCCCTTGGTGTATGCATAAATTTTTTTGAAAAATATTTTGCACATTAAGCATTTATGTACTTAAAGATTAAATCTCTTTCTTGAGATCCTGCAAAATACTTTGTTAGATGTATCATACAATAATAGAACACAGATAGATCCTTGTATATCAAAAAGATAGCAAGTATAAAAGATTGGAATTTAGGAGTCCAAACTTATATTTGTTCAAATTGATCATATATGCCAAAAAGAGTGTATATATATTTATGAGAAAGAGTTTTATTTAACATAATTGACTAGGTGAGCATAACAATTTGATAATAGATCTAGTCAAGTGCATGCAGTTTTGAGCATATAAAGATGAATTCAAAAACTGTTTTGCATTGATTGACCTTAACTAGACTATTTAATAGAAGTGGAACTCGTTAATCAAATACTTAAGTTTAAACAGTAATGCAACACCTTTGAAATATATCATACAGTGAACAAAGCAGTTGTATAAATTCATTTTTATATCATGAGTATGGTTTTTGTTGATTGTATATATTTTTGAGAATACTAGACTATGAGTTTTATTGATTGTATTAATGCAAAACAATGAGACTAGTGTTTATCATGCATTTGTAATATGAAAAATTGTATTTGTTAATGATTTCTAATTTTACGCATACATGCATTTTTGCATTTTTTTTCATTCTTTAGAAATCAACAGGATACATGAATACAGGACTTAGTGTTTTACAAAGCATTCTAATTTGTCAATCACATTATACACCAACTGTCACTAATACAAACTATTCTCTTGGTACAAAGTCTAACACTAATACATACTATTTTGTCTTTTAGACAATTCTGGCCAATTTCATGTTACAAATTCCAACACTAATACAATCTATGTCTATTCTAGGTCTGAGTAACAGACTACACAGTTTGGAGGTCTAATATATTCTAAGGAAAAACCACATTTCTAAAATAACCGAAAACAATACATATAAATCCATATTACTGATACGCTAGAAATTTTACACAGTCAATTACCACAAAAGGTACAGTTGGATTGGTTTAAGATGGAACACAATACATCAATCTAGTGTGTGTATGTGAAGTAAAATGACCAGAGGTTGAAAATATATACCTATTTTACCTTATGGATTCTGACAGACTGCTTGGGAATTCAAGTGGTGTTCCTTGTGTACTTTGTAAAGCTCTTGCTGGATTTAAAGGACTCAATTTTTCCAATCTTTTCTTCTGGAGTTCATTCAGGGACATATGAGTCTTCTTGCACGTCAATTAGATACAATACAAGGACTACCCTTTGGTAATTTGTCAGTCTTAATAGTGCACAGAGGATGTTAAAGACAAATTACATATGCATTGTATAAAGTATCCGGTCATAGCACATGCAGCAGATCAATTTAAGTTTATTAACTATGAAAATCGTGCAGAATGGTAAAAAAAACATATAGTTTGATTTCTGATTTTATAAATATCTCTTTTAAGTATAAATTAGAAGTTACTAATTGCCACAAGATACTGGACAAGGCAGAGTACAACAAAACTGAATTTGACAAACATTATCGACTCTTATACTAGCAGTATTATCAAAATTAGAATAGAGAAACATGATAGTGTTCACATTTTCCTGCATAAGATGGATAAAGACAGATTTGCAAAAAAATAAGCCATGATATATTACCAAAAGTGTTCTCAATAGTCAGTGTGGTTCACTGATTATTTAGAACAAAATCCTGAACCTGTTTTAAGTCATTACAAACCAAAGAAGTGCATACACTTCTAAAATTCAAAGATCAACAAGGTTTAAATATTACATACCCCAACACAGAATCCTTACAAAGTACAAATACATCAGAAAATAGCAAAATAGGTACATAACAGCAAGTACGAGTACAATATCATATATCAGACTTCATCAAATAGCAGAATCAAGCAAACTTAACCAATCACATTTCTATTAGCATCACATATATGAACCAAATCAGGCAAATTATCAATGAGTTGACCTTTAGCACCCACATTAACTTCTTCTAACTCATGAATCATAGCAGTGTTATCATGCATAGGGACTTGAAAGGAAGAGACAATGTCATGATCATTCATGCAAGGAGTTCCTAGAGTAGATGCAGCCAAATGCTCTAATTATGAAATCCTATATTTGCAAGAGGTAGTGAGACTCTCTAATGCTCCTACTTTTTCTTTAATCTCATTATTTTCTTCCTTAACCCTCTTAAGTTCAAGTTTTAGTTCATGAAACATGGTTTTTACAGACTCAAACTTAGACAGAAACACATCTTCCTCTCTAATGAATTGAGGAATAACTGTGGGAGTTGCCTCTTGAGGCTCACAATGCATCAGGGGCACTTATGGCCTAATGTGTTCATTAGTGATTTGAGAATCAGCAAGATTAGAAAATGCTTCAGGCATGCTAATGTTGCAAAGTGCAAAGAAAGATGAGATTAGCATACCATAAGGCATATAATCTACAAGATGTGCATTGATCATGTTTAGAGGAATAACATAAGATATGCTGAAATGGATTTTGTTTGCGCATAAAAGATACATGATTTTCATATCAAAGAAATTAAAGTAATTACTTTGATTTGGTTTTGGCATAACATTTTCCCTAATGATTAGAGCAATATGCTGAAAATTGCCAGTGAAGTGTTTGAAATGAATATCACAGTTAACATCACATAAACCATCAGGAATGTCAGATTTACAAAAAGTGGCAAGCATTAGTTCAAATTCAGATTTTTTAAAAACAAAGAGAGAGAAGATATCCTCACAAGACAACTCATACAAATGCAAAGGTAAATGCAGTGCCCTATTAATGCTTTTGTTATCAACACAAATGACCTTTTTGTTGACTGATGTAGTGAAATGCAATATGCCATCTACCACTTTTATGACATTCATGTTACAATAGAACTCTCCCATGAGGTGTGTGCAGTAGTGCTTACCTAAGTTATACATGAGACCATCCCATCTAGCCCTTCTAATTAAGAATTCCACTTCACCCTTCACATCAACACAAGTACCAGGTTGGACATTTTTGATAAGTTCAAGAAACTTTTTGGTGTTTGAAGGGTTTGACAGTTTTGGTGGAGGTGGCTTTGGTGTGTTCATAGAGGTGTTTGTGTTTTATCTTAAGTTAGCTTTTCTGGTGTATACTTTGGCTTGCAAGGGTTTAGGAGGTCTAGGGTTAGGGGATTTAGGGTTTTGATATTTTCTGCTTTGATAGAAAGGTATGGTATGGTTTTATATCCCTTTCTGAATTGTCTTGGAGGGAGGTGTCTTTTGTGATAGTGTTTAAGTTGTGAGGTTTGAACAGGTTTGAAAGCAGAGCTCTTATGGTGATGAAACTGATTTTTCTCCATATCTTCAAGAAGATATGGGTTTTCAATCAGTGGTCTCGGTTTAGGGTAAAAAGGGTTAGCATTTGGGTTCATGTTGCAAGTGAAGTGGATTTTATGCAACTAGTGTGTGTGTGTATGAATGCAGCATACGAGATATGCATGTATATATAACCATTTAACACAGATGCATAGAGAAAAGAGTTTTTTTAAAAAAAAATTAAGATTTTTAGAAACTATTTACTCTTCATGAACAGTGAAACACATTTAATGCATGCATGGCTGTGTTACAGAAAAATCCAAGTCTTTTATGAGTAGATACTAGGATGATGCATATGAGAGAATGATGTAATGCAGCACATATACATAGATTCATAAACTATGACAGCAGAGAATAAAGAATCTATTAATTCTTTATCTTTTTGTCTACTTTAAAAAATAGCACAGTACATAAGTACAAATTTTAGAAACTATGTGACATAAAGTTGATATCCTAGCTTACTCTATTACACAGGAACTGTACTTTTAGTGCAGAAGCATTTAAGGATGAGATGTGTGTGAAGTGAGTTTGATAGAAGAACTGAATTTTTAATGTAAATAAAATCTGTTACATTTATTTCTCAAGAAATTATGTTATTAATGAGATGCTGCCAAGGGAATGTCATGCATATTAAACATATAACAGGGCATACACAATCAGTTTTCATTTAATTCAAATAGCATTCAAGGCAATAGAACACTCAGATCATTTATATCAGATATAACACTTTAAATGCAGTGAGTTAAAATAAAATATGACCTTAATTTTCTAAGTGGCCATTAATCACAGCAGTGATCCAGATACAGGGATGCTCAAGGCTCCCCTGCCAGGTCTTACTATGAGGTCAGTGTATGTTTGTGCAAATATTTACTAATTATTAACCAAAGTTTAAGATTGCACAGAACTGATTAAGTTGATAAATAAGTCAAATAAGATCACTGAAATTATCATGACATGTTGTTGCAGTAAACAAATAATCCAAACATCACAGAAATTTTGATGATATTGCATTTATCTTATCACAGGATTCCATAGCACTTAGAAATGATCAAGTGAATGAGCACATATGTACACAGTAGTAAGTAGCTTATAGAGGTGATAGCTATATTGTTTTGACAGATATGATATATCTTCATAGAACAGCTCATATTTTGCAAGTAATCAGATAAGCAACATAAACAAAAGTTTATCATTCATCCATACCTTGGATTATTTATACAAAGTATATTTTGCAGAGTTATTGACATATAATTATTCATACATTTAGCATAGAGAAGCATGCCAGAGTCTTTATACATAAATTTCATTCAAGATTTATAACTCAGACTTTGCCAAATTTTACCTTAAACTGCATAAGATTCTTTAATCTGTTAAAACAATTAATCCATAATAAACTTGATTAATCCAACATATTATGATTTAGTATAAGTTTTGAATCTTAACAACAAATTTCAAACAGGTTAGCAAACACAGACTTCACAAATATATATCTATTAAATCAGGCTCTGATTTATTAACCATCAAGCTTTATCATATCTAATTTGCTTCTTAGTGCTTAACAAATAGAGTTCAGACAATTCATTTTAGCAATTCTCAGTTTGTTAAGGCAAGCAGATCAAGTCTCATAGTTAAAAAATCTAGTTATATATTTATAAATACACACCATTAGTCAGAACAAGGTAGAAATATATATGTAAAAAACAAGAATTTGACTGTCAAGCATACAATATTCATGAATTTTATTTCAATTAACCATTTTAATCACAACAACAAGAATACAGTCGAATTCAAATCAACTGAGTCATAAATACAATAATCAACTCCAATCTGACCAACTAACATTATCATGAATCAAAGCATCAATCATAATTCTTATCCAAGGTTCATGTTATAAAAACAAGCAGAATTGAGTTATTAAATCAATTCAACACAGATTTTCAGAGACTTAAACAATATATATTAATGGAATTTAAAGAGAAAGTTTCCAAAATGAACTCATAAACAGTCACAAACTCCATATCAACCATATGATTTTGCAATAATCCGAAACTTAATACTTTTAATTCGAGCAATCATAAAATAAGCTAAATATCATATCACAATTGTATCAACCATATACCATTTACTACATTCTTATCAAGAATAAGATATGATTTAATCAAATCATGCTCAATTCAATTTCAGTCGAATGCCCTTAACCACAGATTCAACCAAATGAGACTGAAATAAACAAGAAAAAATCACCTGAGCCTATAGTCTGGCCTGACTAATAGGACTTACCTGGTTGACTCAGTCGCGGACTGAGTCAACTTCCGATTCATCCTTTTTCCGCATGCAGCCGTTGTATCTTCTTCTCCGAGAAGATATCACAATAACCAGTCTTCTCCTGTCACACAACTTGAAATCGAGTTAGGTTTTTGCTGAATCAATTATTCAAATAAAAAAATGAGTGTGTATATATATATAAAACATCGATTTAATGTCCGATTTGATGATTCTCGTTCGATTTATGTATAAATCGTCGATTTTTATCACCGGAAATTGATTTGATTTCACCAACCCAACCATGATTATTTATTAATCGTATGTTCCTAACTACGACTAATCCACTGTAAGTATAATATCTGATGAATTTTATCAAGAATCGAAGATAAAAGATGAAGAAATTGATTTAGGGTTCTTCGAAAGAGGCGGAGAGAAAAGGAGAGGTGAGAGAGTTTAGAGATTAGGGTTACGAATGAATAGAGTGAGTGCACTGTACAAAACAGTGAATGGTTTATATATTTTGTTGAATGAACGATCATGATTGATTATGGCAAGGAATAGACGGTTGAGATTAGAAGTTATAAACAAATTTTGGGCTTTTGACAACAAATTGGGCCAAACAGCAAAAAATGGATTGGGTTTAATTTTTGATAAATAGTTTTATATTTTGTTAAAATATATGGGCTTAGATAGAAGTTTTTGGGCCTGATAAATTTTGATTGGGCCGGTTAAAAGTAATCCAAAAAATATATTTGAAAAACTATATTTATTAATATAGCTAAAATTATTATATATTTATCCTTGTATAATTTTTGCTGAAATTTATATATATATATATAAATATTACATAAATATATATATACTAAAAGAACATATATTTAGATATATCTCAAAAAGATGAGACTAAATATATATATATATATTTAAGAACAATATATATATATATATGTATATATATATGAATAATAATCAGTTTATATAAGAAACACTTCTAAATATTTATAAATCTCATGGAATAATAAATATTCACTCAATTAAGTTTATTTTCCCGGTTAATCTGGGCTATTTAAGTTATCTTAATCCGATCAATAAATTTCTTTATTGAAAAATCTGAGTTTCAGATAAACTTAATAACCTGATCGGGAGAATATCCTTATCGTTGAGACTTCTTTATAATTCTCAACTGTTCTTTATATAAACCATTATTTCGTAAATTCCAACATTCCTAAATCCAAGCGGAGTTTAGTGTATCTTTCGGAATTTAATGGTTTTTTTAATATGTCAGTGAGATTGATCTCAGTATCAATATGAGTCATTTTTATATCGCCTTTATTGACATGATCACGTAAAAAATGATGTCTCACATCTATATGTATAGATCTAGAATGTAATACAGGATTCTTGCTAAGATTAATAGCACTCGTATTATCACATAAGATTGAGATCACATCAAATTTTATATTATAGTCAGCTAGTGTTTGCTTCATCCACAGTATTTGAGCACAACACTTTGCAGCTGCTATATACTCAGCCTCAGTTGTTGAGATGGATACAGAATTTTGTTTCTTTGAAAACCAAGAAACTAAACATCCACCGAGAAACTGACAAGTACCACTAGTACTTTTTATGTCGACTAAATGCCCGGCATAATCCGAATCAGAAAAACATACTAAGTCAAATGGTATTTCTTTTGGATACCAAAGACCAACATCGGTGGTTCCTTTAAGATATCTCAATATCCTTTTTACGTCGGACAAATGAGATTCTTTAGGTGCTACTTGAAACCTAGCACACTTACAACACTATATTGAACATCGGGACGATTTGCAGTTATATAAAGCAAGCTACCAATCATTCATCGATATTTCTTTGTGTCTACGGGAATTCCTTTTGGAGCTTCCGTTAATTTATCGGATTTAGACATAGGAGTAGAGATGGGTTTGGCATTATCCATTTCGAATTTTTTCAACATCTCTTTACAATACTTGGATTGAGAGATATGGATGCCTTCATCAGATTGCCTTATTTGCAATACCAAAAAGAAGTTTAATTCTCCCATCATACTCATCTCGAATTCTTTACTCATATTTTCAGAGAATTCTTTACATAGTGCATCATTTGTTGATCCAAAAATGATGTCATCTATGTATATTTGTACGAGCAATATATCATCTTTTTCTTGCCTCGTAAATAAGGTTTTATCGGCCGTTCCCATCTTAAATTTATTGTCTAGTAGGAACTTGCTCAACCTTTCGTACCATGCTCTTGGGGCTTATTTTAAGCCATATAGAGCTTTATATAATTTATAGACATAATCGAGATGTGTTGCATCTTCAAACCCGGGAGGTTGTTTCATATATACTTCCACTTCCAAGATCCCATTTAAGAATGCAGATTTCACATCCATTTGATAGACTTTGAAATTTTTATGACAAGCATAAGCCAATAGCATTCGAATTGATTCAATTCTTGCTACCGGTGCATATATTTCATCAAAGTCTATACCTTTCATTTGGGTATATCCTTGTGCAACTAACCTTGCTTTATTTCGAACTACCGTTCCATTCTCGTCTAATTTATTTCGAAATACCCACTTTGTGCCAATTATGGAAGTATCATGAGGCTTAGGGACAAGTTCCCACACTTTACTACGAGTAAATTGGAGCAATTCATCTTGCATGGTAGAAATCCAATCCTCGTCTAATAAAGCCTCTTTTGCGGTCTTAGGTTCTATTTGAGATAGAAAACTAAGCTGATTCACAACATTTTGAACTTGTGATCGCGTTTGAACTCCCTTCCTTAAGTCTCTAAGTACATTATCTAATGGATGACTTTTTATAGTGGGAATTGCTTGAGGAAGTTCATCTTCCTTTTCGTCCAATTCTAATGGATTTTTATGTACGGGAGTCCCGAGATCCATATTTTCGAATTGTCGAATAACCTTTTCAATATCATCTTGTTCAACATTTTCTCGGTCAACAAGATCTTTATATTTGGCCGGTGGTTTACTTTCATCAAAAGCGACATTCATAGATTCTTCCACCACAAGCAATTTAAGGTTAAACACTCGATAAGCTTTACTATTGTTCGAGTATCCAAGAAATATACCTTCGTTTGATTTAGGATCAAACTTCGTAAGGTACTCTTTTGAATTTAATATGAAGCACTTGCTTCCGAATACTCTAAAGTAACTTAGTTTCAGAGTTTTTCCAAAATATAACTCATAAGGAGTCTTTTGTTTTATAGGTCGTAGCAAAACCCGATTAAGAATATGGCAAGCGGTTGACATAGCCTCGGCCCAAAAATATTTAGGTCGACGATATTCATTTAGCATTGTGCTAGCCATTTCTTGGAGTGTTCTATTTTTCCGTTCAACTACTCTGTTGGATTGAGGAGTGTATGGAGCTGAAAAATTATGTGTGATGCCATATTCATCACAAAAGTTGGTGAAACTTAAATTCTCAAATTCTTTACCATGATCAATCCTTATATAGACTATGGTTTTATTTTGTTGATTTTGAATCCTTTTACATAAAGATGAGAAGGATTCAAAAGCATCACTTTTGGCTTTGATAAATTCAGTCCATGTAAATCATGAATAATCATCCACAACTACCAACATATATGAGCAACCTCCGAGACTTTGTATAGGAACCAGACCAATAAGATCCATATGTAGTAGCTCGAGAGGTCTCGAGGTAGATACCATAAACTTTGCTTTGTGAGAAGCTCTAATTTGTTTACCAACTTCGCAAGCTTCACAATCTTTATGATAGTTTAGTTTTGGTATATCCTGGACATGGTCTTTAGTTGATATATTCTTTATCAACTTCATGTTGGCACGTCCTAATCTTCGATGCCATGGCCATGGATCATCATTTATAGTGATTAGGCATACGTTCACTTGCTTGCTCATGTCACATGTATAAACATTTTTATTTCTAGGGCAAGTGAGAACCAACTTTCCAAATTTATCTAATATAGAACAATGAGTAGTGTAGAAAATTACCTTGTAATCATTGTCGCATAGTTGACTGATGGAGAGAAGATTGTACCTTAACCCGTTGACCAATTGAACGTCGGAAATTTTAACTTTCCCATTTCCGATATCCCCGATGCCGACAATGTTTCCTTTACTACTATCACCAAATGTTACGCTCCCCTTGGTAACCTTTTTAATGTTGTTCAAGAGTGACTTATTACCGGTCATATGTCTTTAACATCCACTATCAAGGTACCATATGTCTTGTTTCGCGGCAAGACAAACCTACATACATGATTAGTTAAATTTATAGGTACCCCCTTGTCTTGAGGGTCCTGGGGTTAGTACATCATATATAACATTTGATTTATGAACGAATCTAGGCATGGTATAATTATCATTAGGCATATAAATATTTCTAGATGCATAAGGCCTAGTTTGAGGTTGATAATACCTAGAGCTATCATGAAATCTTGATGGAGCATGATAAACATTATATATATTATTAGCATGGTAAGTAGCATAAGCATTTCTACTAAGAGGTTCTTGTTTTCTAAATGCATTACCATTTACATGATATTGCGTGTTTCTATTTTGAAACATAGTTGGTTGATGAGACCATTGTTGCCTTGGATTCTTATATTCCATATTTTTATGAGGCACACATTTATCATCTTTCTTGTATGCTTCCTTGCGAATCCATACATGCTTCCCCTTAATTTCATCATTCTTGAATTTGCAATATTGAATGGTATGTCCCATTTTATTGCAATAAGAGCATTTATAAGATGGTGATTCGGGTGAAGTCTTTATTGGTGATACAAATCTCCGAGTATTTCCTTTAGGAGGAGAATTCTTATTATATCCCAAACCTTCATGATTATATGAGGTTTTTGTATGCACCATTTGATCCAACATCTTATTGCCTTTTATAAATCTTTGAATGACTTCTTCAAGATTTTCATTTTCTTTCTTTAAGGCATCAATCTTGTTGTTAAGGATTCTTTCTTGATCCTTAATTTGAGCTATGAGTTTATAATTTTCTTCTTTTAGCCTTAGAGCTTCACCTTTAAGCTCATTGGTTTCTAATAGCTCATTTTCATTATCAAGATTGTTTGTATAAGATGTTTCTATATCTTGAACATTTTATTCATTTAGAATCTTTAAGTTCAATAGATCAACGTGAAGTTTATAAATATTATCATTCAATTGTATCTTTTCACGTTCCATCTCTTCGTCTTTGAGAATTAATGATATATTATCTGTTTCAAGGTTGATTATATTTTCTTGAAGTTTATTTACTTCAACCTTAATAAGATGGTTTTGATCTTTTAGAGATGTAATCTCTTTTTCATCTTGGACTCTTGAGTCCATCATCCGAGTATACTCTTTATTTTGAGTATGATGTATTTCTTCTATTTTCATTTTCTCGGACCATACTAAGTGAAGCCTTTGATCAACATCTTTGTATTTACTTTTATATTCTACCACAAGTCCAATTAAATCATACTTATTCATTTCCATAAGTGATAAATTAGATTCATTCAATAATGATTTAATTGAGACATAGTTAGATGTTACCTCTTCATTTGTAGAGGAGACTTTCCTAGATGTAGTTTCTTCTCCGAGAGACATCAAGCATAGATTCACCACTTCTTCACTAGCTTCCGGAGCTTCTTCATCTTCACTTAGATCCCAACCATTTTCGGCCACGAGACTTCGTCCCTTTGAAAGTTTAGGACATTCTCTTTTATAATGATCGGGTTGTTTACACTCAAAACACACGTCTTGTGTTTCTTCCGGAGATGGATCTTTAGGTTTTGGAGGAGTGTAAACAGGATGGTTTGTAGAGGCATTGGCATTACTATAGGTATTTATATTTTGATTGCCTTTGCCTTTATTGTAGCTCGTTGACGGATAATTATTCTTATAGTGGGAAGAATAATTTTGAGAGTAATTTGGCCTTCCGTTAGAGTTAAAAACTCTTTCTTGATTATTTGATTTTAGGAAGCCTTTTCCGTATCTTTGAGCTTTGCTTTGAAGCACACGACGAAGTTGTTTCGTGAGTAGAGCAATTTCACTCTCATCGAGATTTTGGAGTTCCTCGTTTAACTCATCGTCGTTTTCATCTTCATCAATTAATATGGCTTTTAGAGCCATATTTTTCTTTTTATCCTCCACTTTTGGAGCAACCTTTTCCGAAATATTATCTTCTTCGTAAGCACGAAGATTTCCGAATAGGTTATCAATCTTATACTCATTTAAGTTGTGCATCTCTTTTATAGTAGTGACTTTAACCTTCCAACTAGGAGGTAGAGATTTGAGCACTCTTCTATTCTTATCATTTTGAGTATAATTCTTTCCATGTTGAGATAACTCATCGATAATATGAGTAAATCTTGTTTCCATATCGATGATATTTTCTCCTTCTTGGAGTTTAAAGTTCTCGTATTCTTGGATCAATGTATCCATCCGATAATCTTTTATATCAGTGGTTCCTTCATAGGTTACCACTAATTTGTTCCACATTTCTTGTGCCGACTTGCAATTATTTACTCTTTTATATTCTTTTTCTGCAAGTGCACTTGTGAGAACCATTTCCGCCTTTGCGGCTATATTCATTGTGGCTTCATCCTCTAAGTTGTATTCACTAACCTTCTTTTCGACGATGATGTCATCGATAGTTTTGGTAGGAATGCGAACACCGTCTTCGATAGCCATCCAAACTTTGACTCCTTGAGATCTAGCATAAATGTGAAACCTCATTTTCCATGTTGCAAAGTTGGTGCCAGAAAATAGAGGAGGTCGTGAGCTAGATAGACCTTCACCATATCAAACGGGATTAATATACGCCATTCCAGATCACTTTTTGTTGTGCATGTAAATCTGCAAATCACTTAACAAATACGTTAAAAAGCACCGCTCTGATACCAATTGTAAGGTCCCGTAAGAAGGCTATTTTAAGCTAGAAGGGGGGTTGAATAGCTTAATTACCAATTTAAAAATTGTTGTGGCGTTTTAAAATATTTTATCCCTTTTTAAAACTTTACCAAGTGGTTATGCAGTTTTTATGTGCGGAAGATAAAGTGCAAGGAAAGAAAATACCACACGGTGATTTTATCCTGTTCGCGATGGCGCACCCTCTAATAGATTCGCTCACCCCTACTCCAGTCCCCGAGCTCCTCTCTCGGACTCGGGATTTTCCCTTATAATAAACTCACTCCTTTAGTAGGCAGAGAAGCCTTTACACCCTTTACAAGTATTTATCTTGGTTCGTAACACAAGGGTCACCACCTCAAAATAAATGTATTACCTACACAACTTATCTTATATAATAACTCCCCACTATTTCTTCAAAGTTGTTGTAGAGCCTTTGTGTGGACTTGGCTTCCTTAGCTTTTGCCGGTCTTGGATCTTAGTGATCCGGTCTTGGGTCTTTCCTCTTCTTCGCTGTGCGAAGACTACTAACTCCCCGTTAGTACGTCTAGAACTTGGGTCTTAGAACGAGAATCACCTCACGTCACTTCACCTCACTAAAAAACTAACAAGACAATCCACGAAACAAAACATGTAGGAAAAGATTTATTTTGAACTAGTATGTTACTGTACTATCCCACAAGTAGTATAATATCTAAATAAGAATACTAAAACTAATTAGTTATACTTGACTTAAAATAAAACAAGATGGTCAGGTATATTTATAATTACTTCTTTATAGATTAAATAAAGTTGTGGAGTAATATGAGAAGTCCCTTTTTATATTAAGCACTTATGGATTATGACTTCTTTAGTATTCTTCTTCTTTCGATTAGTTATTTATGGATCGAAGAATACTTTAATTACAACCTCGGAGTTGTAATTTTACCTTTAAGTATATCAACTTAAGGTTTTAAAGTATACTTGTATTTTGACTATTATAAGGTCAAAGTATACTCTTTTTAACTTCAAGCACGTTTATAAGATTTATGAGTCTTAGCCAAGATCCAATTAAATAAGTGCAAGTAATTGGCTTAAGATTGTGCTTTCGAAGTTTGGACGAATAATTACGAGTATTTTATAGACATCGTAGTATAACCCCACGGAACACTAAAGATGTTAGAAGGGGCTTATACGATATGACTCGTAATTGTTTATATACACGATATGTGTTAGCCAAGATCCAATTAAATAGCATAAATTAATTGGCTAACTCTTGAAAATGGGTTGGGGTGGGGGTTTATTTATAGGAGGAGTTGGGTGGATTGAATGGTGGAGATTTGAGAAAGAATGAATGGTGGATGGGGTGTATCACATGGATTGATGACATGGCAAGTGTAACACCCCCAGATCCGGGGTCGGGAATCCGGGTTGTCACGGTCTTTCTTTCCACAATATCACTTTACTTAATTAATAATAAATACCCTCATGCTGTGACCCCACACTAACACACACCACAACTCGTTATAGTCTCAGAGATGAAATTGAAATAAGTACAAGTCTTTGAATCCAAAATTTAAAATTATTACAACCCAAAATGATTACTTGATAATTTACAGTTAATTGCCATTATCTGCCACAAGTTATAATTATACATAATTGGATTCTCAAAAGTAGATGGTCTAAACTACAATGGATCTACCTCTGCAGCTATAGCAGCTACAATATCAGCGGGAAGACGCGGGACGCTTCCCACGCGCTTGCGCTGGGTCTGCTGGAGTCTGGCCATCTCTCCTAACTGTTGTTGTGTGATGAAGAAATAAAGCAAGAGTGAGCCTTACAGCTCGCAAGATAATATATATAGTGGTAACAATAATATAAGTATCTAAATGGATACTTAATAGCATCTCTATCATATGCAAGATAATTACTTGCTAGATATAAGTAAAAACAAGGAATGAAGTTACCAATACTACACCACACTTATATCATATAAAGTTACTTGAACTGCCACCGTTCGAAGTATTATAAGTTTTAAGAAAAACATCCCATAGATGAGACCACAAGTTAAGACTTGAATAGATTCAATCTTTGAAATATTATTGAATGAAAAAGTTATGAGATACTTTATTTAGTCCTGATATATATACATATCCACATATATATATCCCGAAAACATTTCCTGGAACCTCTGTTATGTGAAGCATGAACAGAGTTCGAAACATCCAATGAATTTTGGAAAGGAAAAGAATTTTGGCATAAACCCGATATCTCGCTGATCAGGCAAAGATACCTATAAGTAACCTTTTCTACTAGTAGATGGACGAATTCCCCACTGGTCATCACCCTGGTCATAATTAAGACCTATGCTGGACTGCCACTCAGCCACTTATGCATTTGATGGACTCCCACTGAGCCACTTACACAATAATAGACCGTACCCCGGCCTGTCGCTTATGCCGACTCAATGAGAGGGGCTTACTTCCCGAACGTTGGGCAAGTAATCAATTCATTTACCAAATCTGCAACCTTGTTGCGAATATAAAATACACCACAGAGCCGGATTCCCCAGGTTTTGAGCGAGTATTTAAATCCCCTTAAAAGGAAGATCTTAAATATAAAAATGAGTTTTGGGATCCGCTCTGACTTTTAAAAATCATTTTGAAGACTCGAAAACACTTTAAAGAGTGTTTGGAGTAAGGCTGATTTAATGAAGTAAATCAGTCCCCAGAATATTTAGAAAATGACTGAATATTATTATTTAAATAATATTCCCATAAAGAATAATCTTTATAAAAATAATTGAAGTAGAAGTATTAAAACTTATACTTGAAATAAACATTAAATAACCAAAGATATACTTATATGAAAGTATTATCTTTATTTGAATAATCGAAAATAAGTTTGATTATTGACATCTTATTCTTTAATAAAATAAAGAATATATCTCAGCAAATAATCGGAGTCATAGATCCTCAAATGAATATTCAAATAATATTCAATAAATAAAATAAGCTGAGTCATAATACCTCGAATGAATATTATAAATAATATTCATTAAATAAAATAAAGGAGTCATACATCCTCAAATGAATATTCAAATAATATTCAATAATTAAAATAAAAGGAGTCATAAGTCCTCGAATGAATATTCAAATAATATTCAATAAATAATATAAAAGAGTCATAAGCCCTCGAATGATATTCGAAATAATATTCAATAATAAAATGAAGTTTAAAGTTATCGAATAAACCTTATTCGATTAATAGTTTGGAAAACTATAACCATATATATATATAAATATATATATATATATATATCCATATCCATATAAAATCTACTCGGGATCCTCGACTCTCGGTTTTAGAAAATATTTTCACCCTTGGGTCCCTATACTAAGGGTATATGCAAGATACAACTATCCTCTAGCATAGGTATTATCAAATAAACCAACAGATATATATCTCAAGAATATAAAATAGGCATGCATATATACCATATCACATGCTACAATATATCGCAACATTTGCTAAATAACAATCATGCAATATCACAAGATAATGCATATACATACATTTACATCACAACAACAGTGTATCGGATAGAATACTTGCCTGAGCGACTTGGGGGTGAGAAAGGCTCGGGACGAGTCTGGTAACCTATAAACAACAAGTAAGTTGGAATTAAACCAAAATCACTTGTAAATCTATACTTTAACTAACTTAGACTCTAACGCTTGTTTTACGCTCACCGATTCGCTTAAGTCACTCGGGTACCCTCAGCTCCATCATTTTTAATAATTTAATCTTTACGAGTTTTAAAGCGATTCCTTCGCGAATGACTTACCAACTGCCTAACACACTTACCATAAATGTTTCACACATTAATTAACCCTTTTTGGTCTTTAACCTAGGTTTCAAAGTAAGGCGAGGGAAAAAGTTTCGTTCGCGAAACGCCGTTACTTGAAACGGTCGTTTCTCCTAAACCGTAAATCGGAATCGAACGAACTACATATCAAAACGAAGCTCGTAACATGAGCTATCTAAACATGGCAGTGGTAACAATTTAGCAGGGGGTTCTCGGGTCCTAATGCTATGCACAAAAACAGTCCAAAGAAAATCGGACGTTACGACGGCTATGTTTACGCGATTTCCCATTTTTAAACTACCCACAATCAACACAAACCATCCTCAAATCCAACACACAACAAACACCCATCCTTATCACATCATAACAACCCCAACCAATTCAATTTAACCATTCATACTTATGCTTAAACTTTACTTTAATCATTCTTAAGTTTCTTTAAATCAAAACCACTAAATTACCATTTCATTTCACTACCATTCCAAATCTCAAACTCTAATCATAACAACAACTACAATAACATCCTACTCATCAAAATCACCTTATAATATATATGAACCTAGGGTTTGAAAATGGTATACCTTCCTTGAAGTGGTGGGTTGAGCTAGGAAGCCTTAAGAAGCTTGGAGAAGCCTTAGGAAAGCTTGGATCTTCAAGAAAAACAAGAAAAAGTTCAAGTTAAAAACTTGAAAACACTATTCATTGTCTTCTTCATTGATTAAATGGAGAAGCTAGAGAAAGAATTAATGGCTTAAACTCATGATATAGCCATAACTAAGCATAAAGATGGTTAGGGAATTTTCTTACCAATTAAGGATGCTTTGATCTTGATTTTGAGAATTTTAGCTTTGAAAAAAAGTGAAAAGCCGAGAGCTAGGTGATGAACAAATGCCTTGGCTGATTTTTTTGATTTTGATGAAATGATTTGCTAGTTGGTTGGCTTGGTTTTGTTTTTGATTTAGCAAATTACCACCTTGCCCTTGAATTTGTGTGGTCCTTAATCAACCACACCTCCCTTCTTCCATGTCATGCTTATGTCACCCTTATGATGTCATCCTCCCTTCCTTGTCTCCTTTCTATTGGTTGGATGACATCACTCCCATTAAACCCTTTGATTAGCTTCCTAATCGTTTGCCTAACGACCGCTGATCTGTTGTACGGTTCGCTTAACTTTCGTTCTCGTTTATCGTTTGAAGGATCATACCCGGGATCTTATTACTTAGGTTCCCTTAACCTTTCTCAATACGTTATATTCCTTTTTATGATCCTCTATTATAATCCTTTAATTTAAATCCTTTTTATTCTGTTACCTTATACTCAATTCTCTCCGTATCTTGTGGATTTCCGGGAAAAACCAAAGTGTTCGGAATTGGGTTCTGACGATATTTACATACACTTATATACTTCATATAGTACTAATAAAATCCCAGAATATCCATAACAGAACCCCTACATAGTGTGGCGTGAAAAGTTTTCTCATTCAGCTAAAACACTATTCACAAGGGTTACAAAAATTTGAAAAATTTTGGGGTTATTACAGTCTCCCCTCCTTAAAAGGATTCCGTCCCGGAATCAAACAGAAAACAATTGGGGGTACTTTTCTAGCATTGCGCTCTCTAGTTCCCAAGTCGATTCTTCCACATTATGATTCTGCCATAGTACTCTGACTAGCTTGATCACCTTGTTCCGAAGCACCTGCTCCTTCTTATCCATAATCCTTACTGGCTTCTCCACGTAAGTTAGATCTGGCTGCATATCCACCTGCTCGTACTCCACTATGTGCCTGGCATCTCGATGATACCTCCTTAGCATTGACACATGGAACACATTATGAACTTGTTGCAAATTAGGGGGTAGGGCTAGCTCGTAAGCTAACTTTCCAATCCGTCTTAATATCTCAAAAGGTCCAATGTATCTTGGGCTTAGTTTTCCTTTCTTTCCGAACCTCATTAATCCCTTCCAAGGGGATACTTTCAACAGTACTAAGTCCCCTACTTCATATTCCTTGTCCTTTCGGGCTAGGTCTGCATATTTCTTCTGTCTGTTTTGGGCTGCTACAAGTCGCCCTCTGATAAGATCCACTATATCTTTGGTCCTTTGGACCACTTCGGGTCCGAGCATCTTCCGCTCTCCTACTTCATCCCAGTATAAGGGAGATCGACACCTTCTTCCGTACAAGGCCTCATAAGGCGGCATCCCGATGCTAGCATGAAAGCTATTGTTATAAGAAAACTCGATCAACGGCAGGTGATCATCCCAACTTCCTTTAAGGTCTATTGCACAGACTCTCAACATATCCTCTAGTGTCTGGATGGTCCTTTCACTCTGTCCATCCGTCTGGGGATGGTACGCGGTACTCATATTTAACTTGGTCCCCGCACATTCCTGAAAGCTCCTCCAAAATCTGGAGTTGAACCTTGGGTCTCGGTCTGAGACAATGGACGCTGGGACTCCATGTCGCGTCACTATTTCCTTAAGGTAAATGTCCACCAGTCTATTGACTGTGTATCTCTCGTTGATAGGAATGAAATGAGCTGACTTTGTCAGTCGGTCTATAATTACCCAAATGGCATCGTGATTGGCTTTCGTCCTTGGTAAGCCTACAACAAAATCCATCGCTATCTGTTCCCATTTCCATTCGGGAATCTCCAGGGGTCGCAAAAGTCCACTGGGTCTCTGGTGCTCTGCCTTTACTCTTTGGCAAGTTAAACACTTGTTCACCCATTCTGCTACGTCCCTCTTCATGTTGGGCCACCAGTAATATTCCTTCAAATCCCTATACATCTTGGTACTTCCTGGGTGAATGGAATACCTTGAACTATGGCTTTCATCCAAAATCTCATCTTTAAGTTCTTGAACATTCGGAACCCAAATTCGGTAGGAATACCTCATTATCCCTTTATCATCTTTCTCAGTATGGATCTCCTCTCCAGTCATTGACTTTCTGTCTTCATTCATTATTTTCTCTTGGCACAATCTGATCTTTTCCAATAATTCTGGCTGCATTGAGATCTCAAAAAGCTTTTCAGTTCCGGTTCCGGTTACCTTTACCTCTATTTCCATTTTCTCAAAATCCCTTATCAACTCTTCCGAGGTCGTTATCATTCTGAGTCTTTCCTTTCTACTAAGGGCATCAGCCACCACATTGGCTTTCCCTGGATGATAGAGAATCTCACAATCATAGTCCTTGATTAGTTCTAGCCATCTCCTCTGGCGCATGTTGAGCTCTTTCTGCGTAAATATGTACTTGAGGCTCTTATGGTCTGTGAAAATCTCGCACTTCTCTCCATACAAGTAGTGCCTCCAAATTTTTAAAGCAAATACTATTGCCGCGAGCTCAAGGTCATGAGTAGGATATCTAACCTCGTATTCCTTCAGTTGTCTCGATGCATACGCGATAACTTTACCGTGCTGCATAAGCACACATCCTAATCCTTTGTGCGACGCGTCACTATATATCACAAAATCTCCTTTTCCATCCGGCAATGCCAATACCGGAGCCGTTATCAACCTTTTCTTTAATTCCTGAAAACTGTTCTCGCATTTCTCCGTCCATTCAAACTTCTCTGTCTTACGAGTAAGTCGTGTCAAAGGGGCTGCGATCTTCGCAAAGTCCTGCACAAATCTACGATAGTAGCCGGCCAATCCTATGAAACTCCTCACCTCTGTGGGTGTGGTTGGCCTTTCCCAATTTGAGACTGCCTCTATCTTGGAGGGGTCGACCAATACTCCTTCTTTATTGATCACATGTCCTAAAAACTGTACTTCATTCCGCCAGAATTCACACTTCGAGAATTTGGCATATAACTGCTCCTCTCTGAGTATTCCTAGAGCTATCCTCAAATGCTCTGCATGTTCTGCCTCAGTCCTTGAGTAGATCAAAATATCATCGATAAAAACTATCACACACTTGTCCAAGTACTTCTTAAATACTCTATTCATTAAATCCATGAAGGCCGCTGGGGCGTTGGTTAATCCAAAGGACATTACCAAGAACTCATAATGCCCATACCTGGTACGGAACGCTGTCTTGGAAATATCTTCGGGCTTAATCTTTAGTTGGTGATATCCAGTTCTCAGGTCAATCTTGGAAAAATAAACAGCATCCTTTAGCTGGTCGAACAGATCGTCTATTCTAGGTAATGGGTACCTGTTCTTTATGGTTAGCTTGTTCAACTCTCGATAGTCTATGCACAACCTCATGCTCCCATCTTTCTTCTTAACAAATAAAACTGGTGCTCCCCACGGAGACACACTGGGTCTTATCATACCCTTATCCAAGAGTTCCTGCAATTGGATAGCTAATTCCTTCATTTCTAACGGGGCTAACCGGTAAGGTGCTTTTGAAACTGGCGCCGTCCCTGGGGCCAACTCAATAGCAAATTCAATCACTCTATCGGGTGGTAATCCCGGAAGGTCTTGGGGGAATACATCTTCAAATTCGTTGACTACTGGAATATCTTGTAAGTTGGGCACCTCCTTCTGTGTGTCCACCACATAGGCTAGGTAAGCCTCACTTCCTTTTCGTAGCATCCTCTTGGCCTGAGCCATGGTCAAAAATTTCTGCGTCTGCCTCTTTCCTCTAAATATAACTTCTTTCTTCCCGGGGATATTTAACTTAACTTTCTTCCCTTTACAGTCTATCTGAGCATCGTTGCTAGATAGCCAGTCCATTCCCAAAATCACATCAAACTCCCCTAATTTAAAAGGAATCAGATCAACACTGAAAGATTGCTCCCCTATGCCTATCTTACAGGCGGGGTGAATCTGGTTAACAGGAATAATTTCATGATTGGCTATTTCTACTTGTAAGGGTTCTATCAAGGGTTTAGCCTTAAGTCTTAACTTACGCGCAAAGTCCTTTGATATAAAAGATTTAGTTGCTCCCGAATCAAATAAAACATTTGCACTGACTGAATTTAGAGAAAGGGTACCTGCTATCACATCTGAATCTTTCATAGCATCCTGGACTGTCATGTTGAAAGTCCTCGCAGTAGGTGGCTTATTAGAAGCAGCCCTGCTTGCTCCCGAAGCTGCTGGTTTGTTCATTGGGCATTCCTTCTTCCAATGACCCGCGCGTCCACACTGATGACAATTGGTGGTTGGAACGACGGCAGGGGTTGATGATGGGCACTTAGTTGAATAGTGGCCTTCCCGACCGCACTTAAAACAGGTTACTGGCCTTCCCTTACACTCCCCAGTGTGGTTCCTTCCACATCTGTTACAGGCTGGCAATGGGGGTCGAGACTGGTTGGAATAGGACATTCTTGACTTCTGGCCGCCCTGGCTCACACTCACACTCATTGGTCGCTTAAACCCAGTGTTCCTTCCTGGCAGGGACACTGCTCCTCGATTAAACCTAGTTGGGAAGCTCCTTCCTGCGGAACCTCCACCCATGCTCATACCTTTCCTCTTTATTCCTTTCTTCTCTCTTTCCTTCTGCATCTGTTCACTTCCGACTTCTACAATCGTTGCTTTTTGCACCAGAGTGGCATAGTCCGTAAGCTCAAGGATTGCCACCCTATTCTGAATCCATGGTTTCAGTCCCTGCTGAAACCTCCTAGCTTTCTTTTCCTCAGTGCTCACAAACTCCGGCACAAACCTTGATAATTCAGTAAATTTCGCTTCGTACTCTGCTACAGACAAATCATTCTGCTTTAGCTCCAAGAACTTGAGCTCCATCTGGTTTTCCATAAACCTCGGGAAATACTTTCCCAGAAACAACTGACTAAATCTCTCCCAGGTTATAATAGCATCTGTCTCCATGTTTTTCTTGGCCTCCCACCAGTAGTTAGCTTCTCCTTTCAGAAGGTAGGTAGCAAATACAGTTTTCTGTGCCTCATCGATACTCAAAATCTCAAAAGATTTCTCCATTTCCTTTAACCATGCCCTTGCCTCAACTGGGTCGGCTGATCCGTGGAACTCAGGGGGCTTAAGGGACTTAAAAGCCCTGAAAGAGTTTGCCACATCATTGTTACTTCCTTGAGGGGGTGGGTTGGGTTGACGTTCCAAATTCTGTCTTAGGAGTTGCATGAACTGGCTCATGGGATCCATGCCTGGGTTTGGTACTGGTTGCTCAACCTCGGTTTCTCCTTCTTCAGCCTCTATCTCAAATCCCTCAACATCATATGTTTCCTCTTCCTCTTCATACAGGGAGTCATCCTGTTCCACATAATCCTCATCTTCCTCTTCACTGTGATCTTGGTTTCTATTGTCCTGATTATGGCTTCCCTGGTCCTCGGACCCAGGGTTCGCCCTAGTTCCAATCTTTCTTGGCGGCATGATTCTGATAATAATAAAAACAATTATTGAGAAAATTCAACACTAGGTCACAATCATATACAACATTGTGCCTTGCACAGCTCTTATAATGGGGAGAACGTATATCGCAATTCTATTATTTTAAGAAAGTTCTAATACGAAGTGCAGTAATAATAATAATAAAACAGTGATCCCGTCACTATGGAACTGAACTGAAAGGAAACAAATATATACATAATGCGAGAATACATAGTTTGATCTGGTCAAAAGTACAACAGTGCTACAGTCATCTGTCCCAAAAGTGATACACAAGAGTCTATCTGTCTAGTCAGAAAAAGGGATGCTATATACAAGTCAACTATCCCGGAAAATTGGCTCTTACTAAGGCCTCGGCTAACTAGACAACTAGACTATTCCATCATCAATCCTGAATCACACACCCGAACGGGTCAGCTCCCAAACCCTTTCCATCGCACGACGGAAGATATAGTCGGCCTGCCGCCTGGAGATCCTACCATGCCTGTCCCCCTGGAGAGATCTGAGTCTCGCTCGGGACGTGAGCTCTATCCCCGTAAGCTCCCTCCTCAAGGATCGGGGTATAGAAGCCCTGGTCTCATAAGCTCGGGCACGCCTACCCGCCCTCTCTGCATCCAACTCCCTCCTGGCCTCATCCAGTCGGGCCTCGGCAACAGCCACTCGGGTCCTCAAAACATCCTGAACATATCCATGAGCTAACGAAGACTGTCTCTGGGCAGGGTCAAGAGGTGGTGAATCCGGAGCCGCTGAGGGTGCCTCCTCGGTCTGCCTAGGCTCGGAAGTATGGGTCTCTGAGCTGTCATCATCAGGAATCCAAGATAGTGGTGGAGGGGTAGGGGCTCTGACCACCGGAAGTGTGGGTAAAGGGATACCAGCATACACTACCATAGATCCAACACGCTCCTCAGCTACTGGGACCTCATCCGGGTCCTCCTCATCTGGAATAGCAATAACCTCTGTCTCTGACTCCTCTGAGGGGTCCTCCTCATCTGAAACAGCAATGACCTCCGTCTCAGGCTCCTCTGGGGGGTCCTCCTCATCCTCCTCCATCTCAGGCTCCTCCTGATCCTCAACATCCAGCAATGCCTCATCATGCTCACGCTCGTACATCTCAGGGTCCTCCATCTCAGGCGCCTACACGTTAAACGAGCTAAGTTACTATCATGATACTTATAAGGGTTCCCGTAAGGGTTTTAGCTGTCAGTACTACTTTAAGTAGTCCGACCATGAACTTGGCAAGAGTTCTTATTATCTTTGTGAGTTTATTATTTTATCGTCGCATCATCTCTGAGGTTTATAACGCTTAGCTCTGATACCATTTCTGTAACACCCCCAGATCCGGGGTCGGGAATCCGGGTTGTCACGGTCTTTCTTTCCACAATATCACTTTACTTAATTAATAATAAATACCCTCATGCTGTGACCCCACACTAACACACACCACAACTCGTTATAGTCTCAGAGATGAAATTGAAATAAGTACAAGTCTTTGAATCCAAAATTTAAAATTATTACAACCCAAAATGATTACTTGATAATTTACAGTTAATTGCCATTATCTGCCACAAGTTATAATTATACATAATTGGATTCTCAAAAGTAGATGGTCTAAACTACAATGGATCTACCTCTGCAGCTATAGCAGCTACAATATCAGCGGGAAGACGCGGGACGCTTCCCACGCGCTTGCGCTGGGTCTGCTGGAGTCTGGCCATCTCTCCTAACTGTTGTTGTGTGATGAAGAAATAAAGCAAGAGTGAGCCTTACAGCTCGCAAGATAATATATATAGTGGTAACAATAATATAAGTATCTAAATGGATACTTAATAGCATCTCTATCATATGCAAGATAATTACTTGCTAGATATAAGTAAAAACAAGGAATGAAGTTACCAATACTACACCACACTTATATCATATAAAGTTACTTGAACTGCCACCGTTCGAAGTATTATAAGTTTTAAGAAAAACATCCCATAGATGAGACCACAAGTTAAGACTTGAATAGATTCAATCTTTGAAATATTATTGAATGAAAAAGTTATGAGATACTTTATTTAGTCCTGATATATATACATATCCACATATATATATATCCCGAAAACATTTCCTGGAACCTCTGTTATGTGAAGCATGAACAGAGTTCGAAACATCCAATGAATTTTGGAAAGGAAAAGAATTTTGGCATAAACCCGATATCTCGCTGATCAGGCAAAGATACCTATAAGTAACCTTTTCTACTAGTAGATGGACGAATTCCCCACTGGTCATCACCCTGGTCATAATTAAGACCTATGCTGGACTGCCACTCAGCCACTTATGCATTTGATGGACTCCCACTGAGCCACTTACACAATAATAGACCGTACCCCGGCCTGTCGCTTATGCCGACTCAATGAGAGGGGCTTACTTCCCGAACGTTGGGCAAGTAATCAATTCATTTACCAAATCTGCAACCTTGTTGCGAATATAAAATACACCACAGAGCCGGATTCCCCAGGTTTTGAGCGAGTATTTAAATCCCCTTAAAAGGAAGATCTTAAATATAAAAATGAGTTTTGGGATCCGCTCTGACTTTTAAAAATCATTTTGAAGACTCGAAAACACTTTAAAGAGTGTTTGGAGTAAGGCTGATTTAATGAAGTAAATCAGTCCCCAGAATATTTAGAAAATGACTGAATATTATTATTTAAATAATATTCCCATAAAGAATAATCTTTATAAAAATAATTGAAGTAGAAGTATTAAAACTTATACTTGAAATAAACATTAAATAACCAAAGATATACTTATATGAAAGTATTATCTTTATTTGAATAATCGAAAATAAGTTTGATTATTGACATCTTATTCTTTAATAAAATAAAGAATATATCTCAGCAAATAATCGGAGTCATAGATCCTCAAATGAATATTCAAATAATATTCAATAAATAAAATAAGCTGAGTCATAATACCTCGAATGAATATTATAAATAATATTCATTAAATAAAATAAAGGAGTCATACATCCTCAAATGAATATTCAAATAATATTCAATAATTAAAATAAAAGGAGTCATAAGTCCTCGAATGAATATTCAAATAATATTCAATAAATAATATAAAAGAGTCATAAGCCCTCGAATGATATTCGAAATAATATTCAATAATAAAATGAAGTTTAAAGTTATCGAATAAACCTTATTCGATTAATAGTTTGGAAAACTATAACCATATATATATATAAATATATATATATATATATATATATATATATATATATCCATATCCATATAAAATCTACTCGGGATCCTCGACTCCCGGTTTTAGAAAATATTTTCACCCTTGGGTCCCTATACTAAGGGTATATGCAAGATACAACTATCCTCTAGCATAGGTATTATCAAATAAACCAACAGATATATATCTCAAGAATATAAAACAGGCATGCATATATACCATATCACATGCTACAATATATCGCAACATTTGCTAAATAACAATCATGCAATATCACAAGATAATGCATATACATACATTTACATCACAACAACAGTGTATCGGATAGAATACTTGCCTGAGCGACTTGGGGGTGAGAAAGGCTCGGGACGAGTCTGGTAACCTATAAACAACAAGTAAGTTGGAATTAAACCAAAATCACTTGTAAATCTATACTTTAACTAACTTAGACTCTAACGCTTGTTTTACGCTCACCGATTCGCTTAAGTCACTCGGGTACCCTCAGCTCCATCATTTTTAATAATTTAATCTTTACGAGTTTTAAAGCGATTCCTTCGCGAATGACTTACCAACTGCCTAACACACTTACCATAAATGTTTCACACATTAATTAACCCTTTTTGGTCTTTAACCTAGGTTTCAAAGTAAGGCGAGGGAAAAAGTTTCGTTCGCGAAACGCCGTTACTTGAAACGGTCGTTTCTCCTAAACCGTAAATCGGAATCGAACGAACTACATATCAAAACGAAGCTCGTAACATGAGCTATCTAAACATGGCAGTGGTAACAATTTAGCAGGGGGTTCTCGGGTCCTAATGCTATGCACAAAAACAGTCCAAAGAAAATCGGACGTTACGACGGCTATGTTTACGCGATTTCCCATTTTTAAACTACCCACAATCAACACAAACCATCCTCAAATCCAACACACAACAAACACCCATCCTTATCACATCATAACAACCCCAACCAATTCAATTTAACCATTCATACTTATGCTTAAACTTTACTTTAATCATTCTTAAGTTTCTTTAAATCAAAACCACTAAATTACCATTTCATTTCACTACCATTCCAAATCTCAAACTCTAATCATAACAACAACTACAATAACATCCTACTCATCAAAATCACCTTATAATATATATGAACCTAGGGTTTGAAAATGGTATACCTTCCTTGAAGTGGTGGGTTGAGCTAGGAAGCCTTAAGAAGCTTGGAGAAGCCTTAGGAAAGCTTGGATCTTCAAGAAAAACAAGAAAAAGTTCAAGTTAAAAACTTGAAAACACTATTCATTGTCTTCTTCATTGATTAAATGGAGAAGCTAGAGAAAGAATTAATGGCTTAAACTCATGATATAGCCATAACTAAGCATAAAGATGGTTAGGGAATTTTCTTACCAATTAAGGATGCTTTGATCTTGATTTTGAGAATTTTAGCTTTGAAAAAAAGTGAAAAGCCGAGAGCTAGGTGATGAACAAATGCCTTGGCTGATTTTTTTGATTTTGATGAAATGATTTGCTAGTTGGTTGGCTTGGTTTTGTTTTTGATTTAGCAAATTACCACCTTGCCCTTGAATTTGTGTGGTCCTTAATCAACCACACCTCCCTTCTTCCATGTCATGCTTATGTCACCCTTATGATGTCATCCTCCCTTCCTTGTCTCCTTTCTATTGGTTGGATGACATCACTCCCATTAAACCCTTTGATTAGCTTCCTAATCGTTTGCCTAATGACCGCTGATCTGTTGTACGGTTCGCTTAACTTTCGTTCTCGTTTATCGTTTGAAGGATCATACCCGGGATCTTATTACTTAGGTTCCCTTAACCTTTCTCAATACGTTATATTCCTT
The DNA here is from genome assembly GCF_009905375.1 of Apium graveolens. Lineage (NCBI taxonomy): Eukaryota > Viridiplantae > Streptophyta > Magnoliopsida > Apiales > Apiaceae > Apium > Apium graveolens. The sequence goes on along the minus strand of NC_133654.1, from coordinate 168,877,472 downwards.
TTTATGATCCTCTATTATAATCCTTTAATTTAAATCCTTTTTATTCTGTTACCTTATACTCAATTCTCTCCGTATCTTGTGGATTTCCGGGAAAAACCAAAGTGTTCGGAATTGGGTTCTGACGATATTTACATACACTTATATACTTCATATAGTACTAATAAAATCCCAGAATATCCATAACAGAACCCCTACATAGTGTGGCGTGAAAAGTTTTCTCATTCAGCTAAAACACTATTCACAAGGGTTACAAAAATTTGAAAAATTTTGGGGTTATTACAGCAAGTAGGTTGTGTTTCTTTGCAAGTGGGAAGGAAGCACAAGCTAGTATTCATTCAAATCTCAGCTGATATATATATATATATATTAAATATATATTTTCCTTTTCTTTTAATCATTCTTTAATTACTTTGATTAAGGATTAAGCACCATTAATTATGACCACGTAAAAAACTCTTAAATAAATATCATAATAATATGATAATTACCTAAATATTATAAAATGATGTCCTGGAAGTTTTGGTCAACTTTAGTCAATGGTAAATAGGTGAAACGTGGCCAACTGTGGGACCAACTGCCTCGATTTTTGTGCCCGGATAAAAATTCTCTGAATGCTACGAAATTTTTACCATACTTAGAAAATACCATTTAAATGATCCATACCAAATTTCAAGTCATTCTAGCTTGTGGAAGTATTTTATCTAAAATTAGAACTGTTCTGTCAACCTTTCTTCCGAGTAAAAATACCATTGGTCTGAAATAAAGGAGATGGATCTTTTGATCAATGTTTTGATTTGTATAAATACTTAAAATATATTTCCTAATATATGAGATATATTTGGGTGATAGGAAATGTGTTTGAGTATTTTTGAATAATTTTCTCCGAGAAATGCTGATTTTACGAACCAGGAGAAAATTACTGTAAGTATACAGAAATGAGTTGCAGAACTGGATATTAATATTCCAAACATGAATATTAATAATCCTTAAATAAAAACTCTTTTGATTATATGTAAAGATATATTTTGAAGCGAAGAGTTTAAATATTTTTGATATAGCACGAGATTTCTAAAGAATATTTCTGATATATTCCTTATTCGAGCTTGTTGCCATATTTCTATTACAACACAGATCTAAGAAATATCATATCTTGATGTTTCTTCTTTGATCATATTTCCTTAGAGATATATTCCTTAAAGATATAATTTTGATATTTTGCAAGAATGGAATATCTCTTTTATCTGTTTAAAAGACATGATTTTGCTAGTTTGATTTTTTGACTTTAATTTGGATCAATTAAATTCATGTCCTAATGGAGAGAATCTACGTGTTCTTAATTTTATGTTTAATCGTACAAATACCAAAATAAATAATATATCGAAGATATCCTTTCAAAAACAATCAGATAAGAGCCCATTTACTTCCAAATATCTTCTTCCCCTTATTAGGTCCATTTTGCCTTCATTGGTCGAGAAAACTCCAGTTACCGTTGCATATTATCTAATTCATAACTTCACTTATAGTCTTCCATAATGGTAACACTCTCATCATTATCTCTTACAATTATTGAGTATAACATGTCTATCCAGTAATTATCAAATCTATTTTATAAAACAAGGTCGACTAATATTACAGCACATTACTACTATACGTATCATATTTGGTCATAACATCATTATCTATTTCCAAGAAAACTTTTGATTTCCAATATTCTCAAACTTCTTTAAAATCCATCTAGCTCACTCCACAAGATAATCATTAGTGGCATACTTACTAGTAGCTCCATATAACCTGATAGCAGCTATTTTTTGGAACACAGGAATCTTCTCTCTAGGTTTCTTCTTACCCTTCTTAATATCTCTTGTACCCACCATATGTTGTAACTCTCGAATTCATTCTCATAGGTGCTATTACTTCAAAAGACGGGTTTTAAACTGATGGTATAGAACAAGGTGTAGGGTAGACAGAAAAGATGCACTCACAACTGAATATTTGGTAGAGCCAGAATCAACATGTGGGGAACTCTCGAATAGGTAGTCTCGCATCAGGGGATGAGATAATGGCTTGAAAAGGTGAAACCTCCGTAATCGGATGTGATATGGCTAATACCGGTGGAAGAGCAGAGCGTGAATCATATGGTAGTCATCCGATTGAAGGCTCTGAATGATTAGAAAATCCTGGGATAAAAGAATCTTCCATCGCCGCTATCTGAGAATCACGTTGCTAGATAAGAATCTCGAATCTCATCACGAATCATACTAAAACCTACTATTTAGTGGCACTCAACCTTTCGATGTCCTATCTTTCTATTTCCTAATCCTAATCCTAACCCTCTATCCATTCCTGAAAATCTAGGCTTGTTTCAGTGACTTATAACTGGTGGCTCTGATACCAAACCTGTGAAGCCCTCCAAACCTAGGTCTGAAGTTTGGGGATCAAAACAAACACACATAATATATAAACCTGTATATAAAATATTATATGCATTGACCCTTCTTTACATAACCACGGATCACAATAGGTTAAAGTATGAAAATAAGCCACAACCTTAACTTTTATTAGATCATACCAAATCCCAACTAGTTCAACTTACAACTGATAATGATATCATTCTTACAATCTCGCATAACTCATCTACAATATAAAACTCCTACTAGCTCGATCCAACTTAACCTGAAATTCTAGCTCGCACACTGTACTGGGGATCCTCGTTACCAATAATTTCCTTTTCAACTGTTGAAAATATTAAAAGGTTTGCAAGAGTGAGCTAACTAGCTCAGCAAGTCATAATAACAACAACTGATTTAAACAATGACCAATTGAAATGAATTAGAAGAATCAAGTTTTTGAATAAGCAATGATTAGAATTGGATATTCATTTTTCATTTTAAAAACCAAAGTTAGGCTGCTAATCAGTCACGCACTAACCCCGAGCAAGGCTCCCAACTTTGCTCTATATACTGGATCCAAGGCACACATTGTCCTATTATGACCACGAATCTGGTCCATATTTAAAAACCATCCAAAACCCTTTAATAACAATATGATAAACAATGTAATTCAATAAGCTGAATCATAAACAATATCTATCTTGAACCATAGGGTGATTCACAATACCATGAAGGTATAACAAGAAATTCAAAAAAATTGGCTTTCAATCAAGGAAAGAATCAGAAAGTAGAAGGCCAATGGTTCAAGGGTTACAAGCATTGATCTTTCTGTTAAACAAGGCATACGGGTTGGTATGTCAAGCAATTCAATATAAGAAATCAGTATGTGGTAGATATGTATTTGTGGAGTAGTATGTCTGGCTCGTATCCGAGAATTCAACAATCAATGGGTTATAAAGAATAAGGCTTATGGCTCAAGATCAATAAGAATCAGTGTTCAAGGTTGAATAATTTGAAGCACTTACAATATAAAACATGATATTTTTTGAATACTAGCAACATGTTATGAGAAAATTCGAAAATATTTGCAGTATATCTTTAAGAAGGTTCAGAAGTACTTTCCTTGTCACAGATGATTTCCAACTTTACTTTTACTCATCTAACATTTATACTTTTCAATCACTTTTCTTCTTTTTCTATGCCTTGCCTCTATTCATCAATCACTTGCTTTCTTTTTCTACACTTCAGTTCTATTTACTAATCACTGGCCTTCTTTTCTATGCCTCGCTTACTCTTCTAGGCATCACAATTATCTATCAATACTCAATCTCATATCATTCTAATCGTCACAAGCTTCTAATTACCCTTCGTTTCACCGAAATCCGACGTACGGATTGAAAATTATGATAAAATAGTCAAATAATGCATGTACAGTCATTTTATACAACAATCGGGTCACATATAACACATAGCACATAAGATATTCAATTAAAATAATTATTAAAAGAAGATTTGGGTTTAAAATGATTTTCCAGGTATTTAATATGAATTTTTGAACATTCTTCAGAATTAAAATGGTTCTCCGAATCATTTTATAATTAAATAACATAGTTTAAATACTCAGATTTGGACTCAAAATCATTTAATACTGATTATCGAGCCTTGAATATATTTTAGAATAATATTTTAAAACTCGAAACTATTTTTTAGGATTTTTAAATAAATTTGAAATAATTAAATCAAATTAAAATAATTAATTAAAATCAATTAATAAATAATTAAACTAATTAATCAATTAGTATTTAAATTAATTGATTAATTAATTAATTAAAAATTAAATAAAATTAATTAAATAAATAATTTAGATTTATTATTGAATTAAATATAATTTTCAGAATTAAAATAATTATTTTTGGAATTTTTGGAAATTAAAAATAATTTTTGAAAATAATTTATAAAAGAAATCTGAATTTTGAAAGAATTTAAAACAAAAATCTAAAATTTGTAAAGTTCTGGAAACTTTAGGGCCTAAAGTGCAAAAACGGGATTTTATAATTTGTTTAGAACAAGAATGGATTGAAACCGGGTGAGGAATCCGGGTCACCAAGAACAGAAACGGGTTCTTCACGAACCCAGTTTCCGGTGACCGGAAGCACTCTCCGGCGATCCCGATCTTCACCCAATCCTCACTTTTCTGCTCAAGGTTCGTCTGGATTGTGTTTAAAACCTCAACAGCAGTCAGATTATAACAAGAACGATAGTAAGGCGTCCCCAGAGCCGAAGCTCCGGAAAAATCGCCATTAAAGCCAGCCGGTTTCAAGCTTTTTCTGGCGAATCGAACAAAGAAGCTAACACAGAAATTAAATACATTTATCGGCTCATTTTGAGACGATCTATTGACTGTTATTGCTTAATTCAACCTAGAATTAACAAAAATGAAATACCCAATTTGAATCTAGAACATTCAATCGATTTAAACCTTAATTTTTAAATTCCGAGAATCAAACATCAATTTCTATATGTTGTTGAACTCCAAATTTGAAGTATAATATACCAAAATGACCAGGAAGAAAAGATCTACATGATTCTAGCATCAAATCATATCAACAACATTAAGAACAAATTTTCATAATTTAAACTTTAATTAATTCGAAATAAAACAATTAAATAAGAATAATACCTTGATTTCTGCACCAAAATAGTTGATTAATTCAGAAAGAGTTTTTCGAGAGTTTCGATTTGCTATATATCAGGCTTGAATCGGAGTTCGATAACGCCTTCGTTCGTGCGTTTGACTATAAAGAACATGACGTTTTTAGGGTTTTTCTCTGTAAAATATATATTTCTACTGATTAATTATGATTATACGAATACAATGAAATAAAAAAGGACTATATATATTTATGGAATATTGGTTCGTGTTGGATCATTTTGGATCGATAAATTAGTTACTTAGCCGCTAAGTAACTGCAAAAATGATCCGATTTGATACCCGTATTGGATAATTATCCAAACCGGGCTTCTTATAGAACACTTTATACGAAAATAATGTAATATTATCCCGTCTTTCGAGAATACGGGTTTTGTTGATATATCGAAATAATTATCGTATCGAAAATTGTACGCCGGGATGCGTACGGGTCAAACCGTAATCCGGATCGAACTAGTCAAAACAAGGAAAGTGTCCGGAATTACCAGATTAGGTTAGGAAGGAGTTTTCGGAAGAGTTTCGGGTTGTAAAAATGTAAAAACGGTTGAAGTTGGATGATTCCCGGCTTTATAAAATAATTTTGTAAATATTCAGAAAATAATTATTAAATCTGTAAATCATTATAAAATCATATAACGATCCAAAAATTACCAGAAAAATACCACAATTATCTATATTTTATTCTAGACATATTAAAATTAACATACTCATATCTTATTACATATAAACATGTAAATATAATTTTCAATCATCAGATAATTCACCAAATTCAAATAATAATCATATAATAATCATTTATTGATAAAAATAATTACACACGATATCCCGGATATTACCCTTATGGGCTAAGAGCTACGTTGAAGCTTATGAGTTGATTGAATTGATGGCTGCTAATGAATACCAGAACCCAACTCTGAGACTACCTCAAGGCAATGTAGCAGGAATTCTGGAGGTGGATACAACTACTGCTATAGCTTCTCAACTTAAGGCTTTAACAATGAAGGTGGATTCTTTGGCTAATTATGAAGTTAATGAGATCACAAGTGTTTGTGAGCTTTGTGCGGGTGCACATGAAACTGAGCGGTGTGCTATTTCTAGTGAATCAACTCAGCTTGTAAGCAACTTTCAGAGGATGCAACAACTAGTTCCTGCCACTTATCATCCCAATAACCACAATCATCCTAACTTCAGCTGGAGTAACAATCAGAATGCGGTGCAACAGCCTTATCAGCAGTATGCAGCAAAGCAATTCAACCCTCCTGGTTTTCAACAATCACAATATGCCAAGACAACAACTCCAACTTAAACAACTACCGCATAGAAGTACAAGTCAATCTAATGAAAAATATGAATTTGAGGAGTTGAGGCTCATGTGCAAGAGCCAAGCGATTTCTATCAAGACTCTGAAGAATCAAATTAGGCAGATTGCCAATGCTTTGTTGAATCGACAACCTGGTACACTCCCAAGTGAAACAGAAGTTCCAGGAAAGAGGGAAGCAAAGGAGCAGGTTTAGGCAATTACATTGAGGTTTGGGAAGGTTGCGAACCCCGAAACATCTCAAATTCCAGAATCTGAAGTTTTGGCTGAAGAAGATGTGCAGAAGGAAGCAGAAGTGGAATCAAGGAAGAAAAATTTGGAACACACTCCTCCTGAGGGTAATATAGGGGAGAAACAGGTCTATCCTCTACCTCCTTCTCCTAAGAGGCTGTAGAAGCAAAAGTTGGATAAGTAATTTTCTAAATTTCTAGAGGTGTTCAAGAAACTTCATATCAACATACCTTTCGCAGAAGCTCTTGAACAGATACCTAGATATACAAAGTTTATGAAAGGTATTCTCTCTCGGAAAGTGAAGCTCGATGACTTAGAGACCGTTGCTCTTACGGAGGAATGCAATGTTGTGCTGCAACAGAAGTTACCTCTGAAGCTTAAAGATCCTGGAAGCTTCACTATTCCTTGCACTATTGGAAACTTGTCATTCGACAAATGTTTATGTGATTTGGGAGCTAGCATCAATCTGATGCCTTTGTTTATCTTCAAGAAGTTGGGTTTACCTGATCCAAAGCCTACATATATGTCCTTGTAGTTGGTCAATCGTTCTATTACATATCCACGAGGCATTGTGGAGGATGTCTTGGTCAAGGTGGAAAAACTCATCTTTCCTGCTGACTTTGTAATTCTTGATTTCGAGGAGGATAAAAAGATTCCCATAATCTTGGGAAGACCATTCTCGGCTACTGGCTGAATTTTGATTGATGTGTAGAAGGGTGAGCTCACTATGTGAGTACAGGATGACCTTCAATGTTTTTAATGCCATGAAATTCCCTACTGATGAAGAAGAGTTCTTTAAGGTGAATTGGTCGAATCTGTGGTCACTTTAGAGCTTGATCAAACGCTGAGGTCTGATGCCTTAGAGAAAGCCTTGATGGGGGATTCAGATAGTAAAGATGACAAAGGTAATGAATAGTTGCAGTATTTGAATGCTTCTCCTTGGAAGCGAAGGCTGGATATGCCTTTTGAATCTCTTGGATTGTCAGAACTCAAAAATGATAAGGGGCGTCTCAAGCCATCTATTGAGGAAGCTCCTACACTCGAGCTTAAGCCTTTGCCTAAACACATGAGGTATGCGTTTGTAGGTGATTCATCTACTTTGCCTGTTATTATTGCATCTGACATTTCAGGTAGTGATGAGGAAAAGCTCTTGAGAATTCTGAGAGAGTTCAAGTCAGAAATTGGATGGACTGTAGCAGATATTAAGGGAATCAGCCCTTCTTATTGCATGCATAAAATTATGCTTGAGGAAGGAAGCAAGCCAACTGTGGAGCAACAAAGAAGGCTAAATCCTATCATGAAGGAGGTTGTGAAGAAAGAAATTCTTAAATGGCTAGATGCAAGCATCATTTATCCTAATTTTGACAGTTCTTAGGTGAGCCCAGTTCAGTGTGTGCTGAAGAAAAGAGGCATCACAGTGGTTTCTAATGAAAAGAATGAGCTCATCCCGACTCGAACAGTCACGGGGTAGAGAGTTTGCATGGATTACAGAAAGCTGAACAAAGTCACGAGGAAAGATCACTTCCCTCTTCCTTTTATTGATCAGATGCTTGACAGGTTGGGTGGGCATGAGTACTACTGTCTTCTGTATGGCTATTCGGGGTATAATTAGATTTGCATCGCTCCAGAAGATCTGGAAAAAACTACCTTCACTTGTTCATTTGGTACGTTTGCCTTCCAAAGAGTTTCTTTTGGGTTATGTGATGCACCAGCCACATTTCATAGATGCACGAGGGCTATCTTCTCTGATATGATTAGAAATAATGTTGAAGTGTTCATGTACGACTTCTCTGTCTTCGTAACTTCTTATGATGAATGCTTGCACAATCTTTGTTTAGTGCTGAAAAGGTGTGTTGAGACCAATCTGGTTCTCAATTGGGAGAAATATCACTTTATGGTGCAACGGGGCATCATTCTTGGGCACAAAATTTCTAGCAAGGGTCTTGAGGTGGGCAAAGCCAAGGTGGGGGTCATTGAAAATCTTCCTCCACCAGTTTCAGTTAAGGGAATCCGCATCTTTCTTGGTCATACGGGTTTCTATCAGCATTTCATCAAGGACTTCTCTAAAATCTTGAAGCTGTTGTGCAATCTGCTAGAGAAAGATGTCCCGTTCAAGTTTGATGATGAGTGTCTAGCTGCTTTTAAGAGATTAAAGAAGAGCTTGATCACGGAACCTGTCATAACTGCACCTGATTGGAATAAGCCTTTTGAAATGATGTGTGATGCGAGCGACTATACAGTTGGAGAGGTTCTTGGGAAAAGGAAGAACAATGTATTTCATGTGGTCTATTATGCTAGTAAGACCCTCAATAGTGCTCAACTAAACTACACTATTACTGAGAAGGAACTCTTAGCCAATGTCTACGGTTTTGAGAAGTTTCGATCATATTTGATTGGGACGAAGGTGACAGTTTTCACTAACCACACTGCGATTCGCTATCTCATCTCGAAAAAGGATTGGAAGCCTAGATTGATTTCATGGGTTCTTTTACTACAAGATTTTGAACTGGAGATCAAGCATAGATGTACCACCCCCAAATCGGGGATCGGGGGTCCGGGTTGTCACGAGTCCCATTTCCCTTAATAACACCCAATCTTAATAAACAAACAACTACTACGTACTGTGACCCCACAATAAACACACACACCATAAGTTATAGTCTCAGAGATGAATATCCAAAAATAACACAAGTCATTTTATTCCACAATTATAAACCATTTAACCATAAAAAGGGTTTCTGAATAATTTACATATTATTTGCCATTATTACAATTCATAAATATACATAAGTCTGGCACAACAAAAGTTGAAAGCCTAGCCTACTGGTAGCTCCTACCTCAGCTACAATGGCATCAACGCCTACATGAAACTGTAGAACGTTTCCTAACCGCTCACGAATTGGGAGCTTGATCCAGTTCATCTTGTCTATCTATTGTTGTGTGATGAAAGAAGAAAGCAAGGGTGAGCAACAAGCCCACCAAAATAATATGTATAATGATTTACAATATGTGAGCATCCTCATAGTACTCATGAAAGTCTTGGTCAAAAAGAAATGAACCAAGTTTGTTATCTTAACGCGACCAAGTCGCAAAATATTCAGTATATATATATAATTTTCACAATCTTTGAAATCCTCTGACATGTATAATATACACAGGGTTCTAGTTTATAACTGTATAAAAATATCGTTGCAAGGTGATCTCATATATCTAACCTTGTCTTAACATTTTTCTGAAAATCTTTGACATGCATAAGATAATCATTTACTAGATATAAGTTTAAAAGCTGAAGTTTCAAGATACTCCAATATACTTATATCTTTTCCGAATACTACTTGAACTACCACCGTTCAAGGTATAATCCGTTTCAAAAGTTCATCACATAGATGAGACTACAAGATAAGATTTGAATAGATTCAATCTTTGAAATATCGTTATAAATAATGAAGTTACGAGATACTTCATTAAGTCCCGATATATATACACCTATATATATATATACATTTCATACACTCCTTGAAAACCTCTATTATGAAAATTATAAACAGAGTTGTAATATCCAATGAATTTGGAAAGGAGAAAATCTTGGCATAAACCTGATATCTTGCTGATCAGGAAAAGATACCAATAAGTAACCTTTTCCACTAGTAGATGGACGAATTCCCCACTGGTCATCACCCTGGCCGCAATAGGACCTTATGCTGGACTGCCACTCAGCCACTTACGCATTTGATGGACTCCCACTGAGCCACTTACACTTTCATGGACGCCCGCTGTGCCCATATTGCTTATGCCGACTCAAATAGATGAACTTACTTCTCGAACGATGGGCAAGTAATCAAGATGTTTTCTCAAAATAGCAACCTCATTGCGAATGTAAAATACACCACTGAGCCGGATCCCTCAGGTTTTGAGCGAGTATTTAAATCCCCTTCGAAAGGAAGATCTTAAATATAAAAATGAGTTTTGGGATCCGCTCTAACTTTTAAAAATCATTTTGAAGACTCGAAAACATTTTTAAGAATGTTTGGAGTAATGCTGATTTAATGAAATAAATCAGTCCCGATATATTAGAAAATATCTGAATATTATTATTTAAATAATATTCCCAAAAGGATAATCCTTATAAAAATAATTGAAGTAGAAGTTTTAAAACTTATACTTGAAATGAATAATAAATAACCAAAGATATACGATCTTTATTTAAATAATCAAAAATAAGTTTGATTATCGAAACATTATTCTTTACTAAAATAAAGAATATTATTTAGTAAATAATCGGAGTCATAAGTCCTCAAATGAATATTCAAAGTAATATTCATTAAATAAAGTAAAGTTATCGAATAAACTTTATTCGATTAATAGTTTTGAAAAGTATAACAATATATATATATATATATATATTAATATATATATATATATATTATACTCGGGATCATCGACTCCCGGTTTAGAAAATGTTCACCTTTGGGTCCCCTATACTAAGGGTATACGCAACTATTGCTTATCTCTAACATAAGTATTATGCAATTTATAAGCATTTGAGTTAACAATTAGATATCAAGATTACGAAACAGACATGCATATAAATATCATATCACATGCTCCAATATATCGCAAGATTTTGCTAATAATAATCATGCACTTATCACAAGATAATGCATATACATATATTTACATCACAACAACAGTATAACGGGTAGAAAACTTGCCTGAGCGACTGGGGTTGGTAAAAGGCCTGGGACGAGTCTGGTAACCTATAAACAACATATAAGTTGGAATTAAACCAAAGTCGCTTAAGAATCTATACTTTAACCAATTAGACCCTAACGTTCGCTTTTGCGCTTAACGATTCACTTAAGTCGCTCGAGTACCCTCGGCTCCACCATTTTTAATAAATTAACCATTAAGAGTTTTAAGGTGATTCATTCGCGAGTACACTCCCAACTGCCTAATCCACTTTACATAATTGTTTTATACTCTAATTAGTCATTTAAGGGCCTTAACCAAGGTTTCAAAGTAAGGCGAGGGGTAATGGTTCGGTCGCGAAATGCCGTTACTTAAAACGGTCATTTCTCCTAAACCGTACATCGGATTCAAGCGAACCACATATCAAAACGAAGCTCGTAACATGAACTATCTAAACATGGCAATGGTCAGAATCTTACATTGAGTTCTCGGGTCCTGATGTTAAGAACAAAAACAGTCTAAAGTAAATCGGGCATTACGACGGCTATGTTTACGCGATTACCAAATTTTATCCTACTCCAAATCCTTCCACAATCAATCCACAATCATTACTACAACCAAATCCATCCATACAATACTACAACAGCCCCAACACCTCAAGTTCTCCAATTTATACTACTTTTCAATCATGAACTAAAAGCTTACTTAAGTTCATTAACTAATAATCAAGATTTAGAACTCCAAAAACATCACAAAACCAACTAATCTCTAAATATTCAATAACCATGCTTCTCATGAACCATACCAAATACAAAAAACCTAAATATACAAAAGTAGGGCTAGGGTATGAGATTATACCTTCCTTGGTGAGTAAGAGTAACTAAGGAGCTTGGAACAACCTTGGAAAATCCTTACTAAAGCTTTATCTAAACAAAAACACAAGATCAAAATTTCAAGTTCTTGAAAAACACTATTCACCAAGAACTTTGATGAATCTTGAGCTTAAACTTATGGCTCATCTAAGTTATGAATTATGGAAGCTAAAGAAACAAACCTCTTGAATTATAAAGGTGTGTAGCTTAAGTTTTGAAAAAATTTCCCTTGCTTTCCATGGAAAAGCCGAGAGCTTTCTTGAAGAAAAGGAAGTCAAGTTTTGTTTTTGTTATTTGTTTTGCTTGCCTTGGTTGGTTGCTTTGTTTTGATTAATTACTTTTAACCATGGTCAATTTTGTGTGGTTTAGAATCAACCAACACTTCCTTCCCTTTTTGTCATGCTCATGTCATCCTCTTATGTCCTCATCCCACACTTGTCCTCTTCTTGTTGGTGAAATGACATCACCCTCCACTAACTCTTTGATTAACTCCTAATCACTTGGCTAATGACCGCCGATCTGTTATACGGTTCGCTTAACTTTCGTTCTCGTTTATCGTTTGAGGGATCATACCCGGGATCTTATTACTTGGGTTCCCTTAACCTTTCTCAATACATTATATTCCTTTTATGATCCTCTCTTATAATCCTTAAATTTAAATCCTTTTAATCATGTTACCTTATACTCAATTCTTTCGGTATCTGGTGGATTTTCGGGAAAAATCAAAGTGTTCGAATTTGGATTCTGACGATCTTTACATACACTTATATACCACATAGAGTACTAATAATATCTCAGAAGATCAATAAAAGAACCCCTACATAGTGTGGTATGAAAAGTTTTCTTATTCAGCATAATCAACAAAATCACTATTCATAAGGGTTTCAAAAATTCCAAAAATTGGGGTTATTACAGTCTCCCCTCCTTAAAAGGATTCCGTCCCGGAATCAGATAGAAAATGAATAGGGATGCTCTCTTAACATTGCACTTTCTAACTCTCAAGTAAATTTTCCCACATTGTGGTTCTACCACCAAACTCTGCCTAGTTTGATAACACTTCTCCTAAGCACTTGTTCCTTTTCGATCTATAACCCTTCCCGGTTGCTCCATATAGGTTACGTCTGGTTGCATGTCTATGCGCTCATATGCCCCTATTTGTCTGGCATCCGGATTACACTTCCTTAACATTGATACGTGGAACTCATTACAAACTTGTTGCAGGTTCGTGGGTAGGGCTAGTTCGTTTGATAACTTCCCAATATGTCTTACTATATTCAAGGGTCCAACAAATCGTGGGCTTAGCTTTCCTTTCTAACTGAACCTCATCCATCCTTTCCAAGGAAATACCTATAACAACACTAGGTTCCCTACTTCCTACTCTTTGTCATTTCATGTCAAATCAACATACTTCGTGTGTCCATCTTGGGCTACTACCAGCCGTCCTCTGATTAAATCTATTATATCCTTGGTCCTTTGGACCACTGCTGGTCTAAGCATCTTGTGCTCTGCAACATCATCATATCATAAGGGAGATCGACATTGTCTTCCCTCAAGGATCTTATAAGGCGACATCTCGATAATGACATATGATCTATTGTCGTAATAAAACTCAATCCGTGTTAAGTGGCCATTTCAAATTCTTTCAAGTCTATTGCACAGACTCTCAACATAGCTTCTAGCATTATAGCTTTTGCTTCTCAATACTCCTTCTTTTCTTGGTCGTAGTTATTACTATCTTCTGTACATAATACTATACTAGTTGCACTTTTGCTCGTTAGCGTTCTATAACCTTTTAATACACGCGTCAACCTTAGTATCACGAATGTGTTTCCATTTCGAATACCACCATACTCATACTACCCCTTTTTCTAACTACTTCTATCTTCCAAAGCTTGATCCATCATATAGAAGTAAAAGAATTTATTGAGAGATCACTATGATCATGAACACTTATTCTATTGCATAGTTAGTACAAAAGGTGGCCAGCCTTTAGTACTTGACAAGCAATTAAACAACATGTGGTATCCTACTAGGCTTCTATCACACAGATAGATAGTCATTCGGCAATACTTCCCCTTCTGGAAGGGTTGTTCTTCTCAGCTTATACAAAATGAAAAGGAGAGAAAAGATTGAATTGAAGAGAATTGTATATATATAAAATATACTACCACAAAATATCTGGCTTGGAATCTACCTCTGAACTATAGAGGTTTGTCATAGGAGAACAAAACATATACATATATATATATATCAACATCAAGTATTATAGGATCGCATTTCACGTGCCAGAATATTTACTATTCCGTCCATCATTCCATGGATCCATGCTCTTGTTCGAGCTCATAAACACTCACTTTTGAAACTCTCTCGACATCGAAACTCGAATAAGGGATTTCATTCTAGACATCATTGTTACTAGAATTCTATGCTCGCACTGCAACCTTCCTCGTATAGTAATACGACTCTCTATTCATAAGAGGGAATAAATATATAATATGTAAATAATCCACTAGGTAGTCTATCAATGATAACTTATATATCAACACGACCCCATTAGGGGTACTCAATCTCAACATCCATTACAATACAACTCTCACGGTTGTAATTGGTTCATTATTCAAAGAATCGTTGATGCATTACTATAGTCCACCACGGACCTACTATAGTCATTCATTTTCCATGAAATCTTCATATCTAACCATACAAAGTCCATACCTACTTATCGAATTCTTCTAAGGAGTTAACATAATCACCATTCATAATTCATGAAGAACACTCCAGATCCTAGCGTACATTCATGACATGAAGCAGATAAAATTGCAGAAGAGTTTCAATCAAAGCAACGATAGCAGGTTAATACCCTTCTTAATCATATGCCTTCAATAAAAGACTTAACTCAAAGGTTCGTTTAGTCCTTGAAACATGGTCCTGGCTTATCTCAAGATAGTACCTTCTAAGATAGATAGCCCGCTCATGGCGATTACACGAATTAAACCTTTACCCAACTACTAGTATGATTGAGTATTACACAGTCATCAGAAGGAATGTCAATCTTCCGAACCGTAATACAACCTTCCCAGCTTCAACCATCATCACTGTATTCCTCTCGCATGAGCGCCTATAATTATCCTATTACATTTAAAGTGTCGGCCACCTCTTTGGCCTTTCCTGATAGTAAAATTTCCTTACAATCAATGTCATTTTAACCACCTCCAACTAAATTTTCTACCTCATTTCAATCACTGCTTATGTGAAAATGCTTTTCTTAAATCCTGGTGAGAGAAAAAAAATCACAATTTTTCCATAAGTCATTGCCTTAGTCTTTAGATGTGAACATTGTCACGACTGACTCTCGATCATATTTAGGACGTCTCTTATCTTGGGTCCTTCTTGTTTTCACCAATCTCGACCTTCATTGGGTCGATCTATACTTTCTCATGGTTCAACACGTGCCCACCTGGCATTATTATAATTAGCTCATATTTTCTTTATCAAAATTTCTATTCTTGAGAACTTTGAATATTACCTTTTCCCTTGTAAAACCTCTAAGGTCATCCTTAAATTCTTCATCCGGTACTCCCTAGGTTCTGGGCATATCAAGATACCATTTACTAATACTAGAATCATTATCTATAGAGTTCTGAAAACTTTCTCCACTGATCTTTAAAGATTGTTGTTGCCTTAATCCTTCATTCCGTATTACCCAAACTCATAATGTCCCTATTAAGGGTGAAATTCCAACCTTTATGCATTCCTCTATGGTTCATCTCAAGTTATCGAGGTTTCATCCTTAATTCCACCTTTTTTAAAAAGGTACTTGCATCCGTCCATAGATAAATCAAGTCATGTATCCCCAATAAGGGTGTCTTATTCAATCATTCCAACCTCGATAGTCTATACCAAGTTTCACAATAGCATCTTTATTCAAGTTGAGGTCAATCCATATGGCCTCCAAAAGATAAAAATGGTTATCCGCTTTTCTTTCCTAATTTGGTAATGATCACTTGGATGTTCTGGAAGATATTGGTCGTGTTCAACGTGAACTCCTTCTTAATAAATCCTTATTTACTTTTATTGTTTATCTCAACAGTCATCTCAATGTTGGGATATCTTTCATACCTGGCATCTCCCTTTCTAAGTATCATGCCCCCGGTCTTACACTTCACATTTTTGAAGGTCACTCCTTTATCCAATTTTCCTAATTTCTTACTTCCTTGTCTCCTCAGTCTATCCGCGTCTCATTAATTATCCTTCGAACTATCTCAAGGTTTCCTCGAATCCTCCCAACTTACAGGGGATAAAATATATGTATCTCTTATGCCTTCAACCATCAACTCTAACTCATGGTGAATCACCTTCATCCTGACGATTACATACTTTTCTATTTCTATTGCTACGAGTCTTTAGGGTTTCCTCATACCCAAATCCCTTATCATTCCTCAAACTCTATTGTCTTTATTTTCCTTTCCACTTCAGTTTCTTTTTATTTATTTTCCTTTCTCTTACAATCATTTTATGAACCCACTAATCATTTACTTCAAAAATCACGTCGTTCTGGGATTCTTGTCCTCAGAACGAATCTTGACAACTTTTACAACTTAGATTCATAATTCATCACACTCATCCGCCTTTGTTCTGGCCCTAAAGCTTTTACACTTCCTCCATAACCTTGGGAAGTACTTTCCCGAAAACAATTAATTGAACTTTAATCAGTTTATTATAACCTCTGGCTTCGTGCCTTTTCTTGGCCTTTCACCAGCGGGTGGCCTCTCTCTTAGGAGGATAAGTGACAAAAACAGTCTTTTATGATTTGTAACTCATTTAGAATCTCAAATGATTCCTATATTTCCTTTAGCCAAGCTCTTGCCTCGACTGGGTCAACTTGTTCTTTGGAACTCTGAGAGCTTAGCGACTTAAAGGACCAGAAAGAATTTCTCACTGCATTGTTTCCTCAGGGTGGTGGTTGGGGATAATAGTCTAAGTTCTATTTAGGCAGGTCCATGAATTGCCCAATAGGATTACCATCCTGGTTCTCCCTATCTTGTTCGACTTCTATTTTCTCAGTATGAAATGTTTCAACCTTCTCCCATAATCGGGGTTATCTTATACCTTAAAAATCCTTGTTTTTCATTTCATTATATTATGGGTTCTTTATTTCTTGATGGCGACCTCCCTGACTATCACATTCAGGGTTTGCCCAAAATTTTATTCCTCGAACTATGCTTTTCATCTAAGATCTCGTCCTTAAGCTCTTGAAGGTTTGGAACCCAAATTCTGTAGGAATACCTCATTATTCCCTGATCATCTTTCTCGGTATTAATCTCTTCTCTATTTGTTGGCTCTCTGCCTTCATTCATCACTTTTTCTTGGCATAATATGATCTTTTACAATAATTCGGGTTGTATTGCAATCTCAAACAGCTTTTCGGTACCGGCTCCGGTTACGTTCACTCCTATTTCTATTTCCTCAAAATCTCTTATCAACTCTCCCAAAGACATTATCATCTTGAGTCTCTCCTTTACACTAAGGGCATTAGCCACCATTTTGGCTTTCCCTGGATTATAAAGAATCTCATAATCGTAATCCTTGATTAGATCTAATCACCTCCTCTGGCGCATGTTGAGCTCTTCTTGCGTGAAAATGTACTAAAGCACTTATGGATTATGTAAATCTCGCACTTCTCTTCATACAAGTAGTGCCTCAAATCTTTAGGGCAAAACTATTGCCACGAGCCCAAGCTCATGGGTGAGGATATCAAATTTTATATTCCCTTAATTGTCTTGACGCGTACGCGATTACCTTGTTGTGTTGTATAAGAAGCACCCTTATTCCTTATGCGAAGCATCACTACACATCACAAAATCTCCTTTTTCCATCTGAAAACGCCATCATAGGGGTCGTCACCAATCTTTGCTTCAGTTCTTAAAAGCTGTTCTTGCATTTCTCTTTCCATTCGAACTTCTCAGTCTTACGAGTAGCCGCGTTAAAGGGGCTACTATCTTTTCAATCTTGAACGAACCTATGGTAGTGACCGACCAATCCTACCTCTGGTAGTTGCCCTAACCATGGTTATCAATTCCTCAGCGATCATCTCTTCAGTCTTGCTAGGATCCTCCACGAGATCCTTCTCAACAACAATCCCTTCGGGGACAACATCCTCAACCGCTACATCCTCAATATAAATATCATCCGGTCCCTCATTAGGGTGTTCCATTGGATCCACAATTCGATCCCCAATCAGTAATAAAACATCATCGTGCTGTTGCTCCTCAACCTCAGGGTTCGTAGTCCCGTTACCATATACGATAACGAACTACGCTTCTATCACGATATTTATAAGGGTTCCCATAAGGGTTTTAACTGTTAGTACTACGTTAGGTAGCCCGACTATGAACTTGGCAAGAGTTCTTATTATCTTAGTGAACTTATTATCTTAACATCACATCATCTCTGAGGTTTATAACGCTTAGCTCTGATATCATTTCTGTAACACCCCCAAATCCGGGGTCGGGGGTCCGGGTTGTCACGAGTCCCATTTCCCTTAATAACACCCAATTTTAATAAACAAACAACTACTCCTTACTGTGACCCCTTAATAAACACACACACCACAAGTTATAGTCTCAGAGATGAATATCCAAAAATAACACAAGTCATTTTATTCCACAATTATAAACCATTTCACCGTAAAAAGGGTTTCTGAATAATTTACATATTCTTTGCCATTATTACAATTCATAAATATACATAAGTCGTGCACAACAAAAGTTGAAAGCCTAGCCTACTGGTATCTCCTACCTCAGCTACAACGGCATCAATGCCTACAGGAAACTGTGGAACGTTTCCTAACCGCTCATGAATTGGGAGCTTGATCCTGTTCATCTTGTCTATCTGTTGTTGTATGATGAAAGAAGAAAGCAAGGGTGAGCAACAAGCCCACCAAAATAATATGTATAATGATTTACAATATTTGAGCATCCTCATAGTACTCATGAAAGTCTTGGTCAAAAAGAAATGAACCAAGTTTGTTATCTTAACGCGACCAAGTCGCAAAATATTCAGTATATATATATACTTTTCACAATCTTTGAAATCCTCTAACATGTATAATATACACAGGGTTCCAGTTTATAACTGTATAAAAATATCGTTGCAAGGCAAGGTGATCTCATATATCTAACCTTGTCTCAACGGTTTTCTGAAAATCTTTGACATGCATAAGATAATCATTTACTAGATATAAGTTTAAAAGATGAAGTTACAAGATACTCCAATATACTTATATCTTTTCCGAATACTACTTGAACTACCACCGTTGAAGGTATAATCCGTTTCAAAAGTTCATCACATAGATGAGACTACAAGATAAGATTTGAATAGATTCAATCTTTGAAATATCGTTATAAATAATGAAGTTACGAGATACTTCATTAAGTCCCGATATATATACACCTATATATATATACATTTCATACACTCCTTGAAAACCTCTGTTATGAAAATCATAAACAGAGTTGTAATATCCGATGAATTTGGAAAGGAGAAAACCTTGGCATAAACCTGATATCTTGCTGATCAGGCAAAGATATCAATAAGTAACCTTTTCTACTAGTAGATGGACGAATTCCCCACTGGTCATCACCCTGGCCGCAATAGGAACTTATGCTGGACTGCCACTCAGCCACTTACGCATTTGATGGACGCCCGCTGAGCCCATGTTGCTTATGCCGACTCAAATAGATGAACTTACTTCCCGAACGATGGGCAAGTAATCAAGATATTTTCTCAAAATAGCAACCTCGTTGTGAATGTAAAATACACCACTGAGCCGGATCCCTCAGGTTTTGAGCGAGTATTTAAATCCCCTTCGAAAGGAAGATCTTAAATATAAAAATTAGTTTTGGGATCCGCTCTAACTTTTAAAAATCATTTTGAAGACTCGAAAACATTTTTAAGAATGTCTGGAGTAGTGCTAATTTAATGAAATAAATCAGTCCCGATATATTAGAAAATATCTGAATATTATTATTTAAATAATATTCCCAAAAGGATAATCCTTATAAAAATAATTGAAGTAGAAGTTTTAAAACTTATACTTGAAATGAATAATAAATAACCAAAGATATACGATCTTTATTTAAATAATCAAAAATAAGTTTGAATATCGAAACATTATTCTTTACTAAAATAAAGAATATTATTTAGTAAATAATCGGAGTCATAAGTCCTCGAATGAATATTCAAAATAATATTCATTAAATAGAATAAACAGAGTCATAAGTCCTCGAATGAATATTCAAAGTAATATTCATTAAATAAAGTAAAGTTATCGAATAAACATTATTCGATTAATAGTTTTGAAAACTATAACAATATATATATATATTAATATATATATATATATATATATATATATATTATACTCGGGATCATCGACTCCCGGTTTAGAAAATGTTCACCTTTGGGTCCCCTATACTAAGGGTATACGCAACTATTGCTTATCTCTAGCATAAGTATTATGCAATTTGTAAGCATTTGAATCAACAATTAGATATCAAGATTACGAAACAGGCATGCATATAAATATCATATCACATGCTCCAATATATCGCAAGACTTTGCTAATACTAATCATGCACTTATCACAAGATAATGAATATACATATATTTACATCACAACAACAGTATAACGGGTAGAAAACTTGCCTGATCGACTGGGGTTGGTAAAAGGCCTGGGACGAGTCTGGTAACCTATAAATAACATATAAGTTGGAATTAAACCAAAGTCGCTTAAGAATCTATACTTTAACCAATTAGACCTTAACGTTCGCTTTTGCGCTTAACGATTCACTTAAGTCGCTCGAGTACCCTCGGCTCCACCATTTTTAATAAATTAACCATTAAGAGTTTTAAGGCGATTCATTCGCGAGTACACTCCCAACTGCCTAATCCACTTTACATAATTGTTTTATACTCTATTTAGTCATTTAAGGGCCTTAACCAAGGTTTCAAAGTAAGGCGAGGGGTAATGGTTCGGTCGCGAAACGCCGTTACTTAAAACGGTCGTTTCTCCTAAACCGTACATCGGATTCAAGCGAACCACATATCAAAACGAAGATCATAACATGAAATATCTAAAAATGGCAATGGTCAGAATCTTACATTTAGTTCTCGGGTCCTGATGTTAAGAACAGAAACAGTCTAAAGTAAATCGGGCATTACGACGGCTATGTTTACGCGATTACCAAATTTTATCCTACTCCAAATCCTTCCACAATCAATCCACAATCATTACTACAACCAAATCCATCCATACAATACTACAACAGCCCCAACACCTCAAGTTCTCCAATTTATACTACTTTTCAATCATGAACTAAAAGCTTACTTAAGTTCATTAACTAATAATCAAGATTTACAACTCTAAAAACATCAGAAAACCAACTAATCTCTAAATATTCAATAACCATGCTTCTCATTAACCATACCAAACACAAAAACCCTAAATATACAAAAGTAGGGCTATGGTATGAGATTATACCTTCCTTGGTGAGTAAGAGTAACTAAGGAGCTTGGAACAACCTTGGAAAATCCTTACTAAAGCTTTATCTAAACAAAAACACCAGATCAAAATTTCAAGTTCTTGAAAAACACTATTGTAATAACCCCAATTTTTGGAAATTTTTGAAACCCTTATGAATAGTGTTTTTGCTGAATGAGAAAACTTTTCATGCCCCACTATGTAGGGATTCTGTTATGGATATTCTGAGATTTTATTAGTACTCTATATGGTATATAAGTGTATGTAAAGATCGTCAGAATCCAATTCCGAACACTTTGGTTTTTCCCGGAAATCCACTAGATACGGAAAAAAATGAGTAAAAGGTAACAGGATAAAAAAAAAGGATTTAAATTAAAGGATTATAACAGAGGATTATAAAAGGAATATAATATATTGAGAAAGGTTAAGGGAACCTAAGTAATAAGATCCCGGGTATGATCCCTCAAATGATAAACGAAAACGAAAGTTAAGCGAACCGTATAACAGATCAGCGGTCATTAGGCAAACAATTAGGAAGTTAATCAAAGAGATTAGAGGGGATGATGTCATCCAACCAATGAGAAGAGGACAAAGAGGGAAGGATGACACCACATGATGACATAAGCATGACAAAGGAAGGAAGGGAATGTGGTTGAATTAGAACCACACAAAGTTTAAGGCTAAAAAGGTAATTAACTAAAACAAAAACCAAAACTACATCCACCAAGCCAAGAAAATCATTTTTCATCAAAACAAAATTTTATTTTCATCACCAAGAACATTGCTCTCGGCTTTTCCTAGTTTTCAAAGGGAAAATTTTCAAAATTCAAGTTCAAGGCTTCCTAAATTGGTAAGATAATTCCCTAGTATTCCTTATGCATAGTTATGGCTATTCTATGAGTTTAAGCCTCCAAATCATTCACAATCTTCTTCAAGAAATCAATGAAGAAGACAATGAATAGTGACTTCAAGAATTTTAACTTGATTTTCTTGTTTTTCCTTTAAGATCCAAGCATCCCTAAGTCATCTCAAGACTTCTTAAGGCATCCTAGCTACTCACACCACTTCAAGGAAGGTATATCATCTCCAAACCCTAGCTTTACTTTGTTAAATAGGATGATTCTAGTTGTTATGGTGATATAGTAGCTTAATGCTTGTTGGTTTAGAATTTGGGTTGGAGTGGTAGTGAAATGGATGGTGAATCTTGTTGTTTTGGTTAAAAGAACTTAAGTATAGTTAAATTCAAGCTTAAGCATAAGTATAAATGTTAATATTGAATTGATTGGGGCTGTTAAGATGTGGTATGGATGGAGTTTGGATTGGGATGTGATTGTGGCTTGATTATGGGTTGTTTTGAAATGGTTTAAATTTGGGAAATCGCGTAAACATAGCCGTCGTAATGCCCGATTTACCGTAGACTGTTTTTGTTCTTAACATCAGAACCCTTGAACTCACTGCTAGGTTTTGACCATTGCCATTTTTAGAGAGTTCATGTTACGAGCTTCGTTTTGATATGTGGTTCATTTGATTCTGATGAACGGTTTAGGAGAAACGGCCGTTTTAAGTAACGACGTTTCGCGAATGAACCCTTACCCCTCGCCTTACTTTGAAACATAGGTTAAATACCTTAAAGGACTAATTGAAGTATGAAACATTTATGTAAGGTGTAATAGGAAGTTGGTAAGACACCCACGAAGGAATCTCCTTAAAATTCATAATGGTTAAATTATTAAAAATGATGGAGCCGAGGGTACTCGAGTGACTTAAGAGAATCAGTAAGCGCAAAACGAGCGTTAGAGTCTGAGTTGGTTAGAGTATAGATTTACAAGTGACTTTGGTTTAATTCCAACTTACTTGTTGCTTATAGGTTACCAGACTCGTCCCGAGCCATTCGTAACCCCCAGTCGCTCAGGCAAGTTTTCTACCCGTTATACTGTTGTTGTGATGTATATGTGTATATGCATGATCTTGCGATAAATGCATATTTGTTATTAGCAAATTCTTGCGATATATTGTAGCATGTGATATGGTATATATGAATGCCTGTTTCATATTCTTGGATTATATATCTGTTGGTTAAAATGCTTACAGTTGCATAATACCTATGTTAGAGATAAGCGGTATTGAGTTTACCCTTAGTATAGGGGATCAAAAGGTGAACATATTTCTAAACCGGGAGTCGATGTTCCCGAGTATAATATATATATTTTTATATATATATGGTTATAGTTTTCAAAACTATTAATCGAATAAGGTTTATTCGATAACTTTAACTTTATTTTATTATTGAATATTATTTCAAATATTCATCCGAGGACTTATGACTCCTTTATTTTATTATTGAATATTATTTCAAATATTCATCCGAGGACTTATGACTCCTTTATTTTATTTACTGAATATTATTTGAATATTCATTCGGGGACTTATGACTCAGTTTATATTATTTAATGAATATTATTTGAATATCCATTTGAGGACCTATGACTCCGATTATTTACTGAAATATATTCTTTATTTTATTAAAGAATAAGGTGTCGATAATCAAACTTATTTTTGATTATTCAAATAAAGATAGTACTTTCGTATAAGTATATCTTTGGTTATTTAATACTCATTTCAAGTATAAGTCTTACAACTTCTACTTCAATTATAAGTATAAAGATTATTCTTTATGGGAATATTATTTAAATAATAATATTCAGATATTTTCTAAATACAATGGGACTGATTTATCTTATTAAATCAGCATTACTCCAAACACTCTTTAAAGTGTTTTCGAGTCTTCAAAATGATTTTTAAAAGTTAGAGCGGATCCCAAAACTCATTTTTATATTTAAGATCTTCCTTTTAAAAAGGGGATTTAAATACTCGCTCAAAACCTGAGGGATCCGGCTCTATGGTGTATTTTATATTCACAACAAGGTTGCAATTTTGGTAAATGAATTGATTACTTACCCAACGTTCGGGAAGTAAGTCCATCTATCGAGTTGGCATAAGCAACATGGGCTCAGTGGGCGTCCATGATAGTGTAAGTGGCTCAGTGGGAGTCCATCAAATACATAAGTGGCTGAGTGGCAGTCCAGCATAAGGTCCTATTGCGACCAGGGTGATGACCAGTGGGGAATTCGTCCATCTACTAGTAGAAAAGGTTACTTATTGGTATCTTTGCCTGATCAGCAAGATATCAGGTTTATGCCAAGGTTTTCTCCTTTCCTAAATTCATTGGATATTGCAACTCTGTTTATAATTTTCATAACAGAGGTTTTCCAGGAGTGTATGAAATGTATATATATATAGGTGTATATATATATATATATATATATATATATATATATATATATATATATCAGGACTTAATGAAGTATCTCGTAACTTCATTATTTATAATGATATTTCAAGGATTGAATCTATTCAAGTCTTATCTTGTAGTCTCATATGGGTGATGAACTTTTCAAACTGATTATAACTTGAACGGTGGTAGTTCAAGCAGTATTCGGATATAAATATATTGGAGTATCTTGTAACTTCATCTTTTAAACTTATATCTAGTAAATGATTATCTTGTGCATGTCAAAGATTTTCGGAAAAACGTTGAGACAAGGTTAGATATAGGAGATCACCTTGCAACGATATTTTATACAATTATAAACTGGAACTCTGTGTATAATATACATGTCAGAGAATTTCAAAGATTTTGAAAAGTATATATGTATATATATACTGAATATTTTGCGACTTGGTCGCGTTAAGATATCAGCTTGGTTCATTTCTTCTTGACCAAGACTTGCATGAGTACTATGAGAATGCTCATATATTGTTAATTATTATACATATTATTTCGGTGGGCTTGTTGCTCACCCTTGCTTTCTTCTTTCATCACACAACATCAGATAGACAAGATGAACAGGACCAAGCTCCCAATTCACGAGCGGATAGGAAACGTTCCACAGTTTCCTATAGGCGTTGATGTCGTTGTAGCTGAGGTAGGAACTACCAATAGGCTAGGCTTTCAACTTTTGATTGTACCAGACTTATGTATCTCTATCAATTGTAATAATGGCAAAGAAATGTAAATTTATTCAGAAACCCTTTTAAGGTGTAATGGCATATAATTTTGGAATAAAATGACTCGTGTTATTTTTGGATATTCATCTCTGAGACTATAACTTGTGGTGTGTCTGTTTATTATGGGGTCACAGTACAGAGTAGTTGATTATTTATTAAGATTGGGTGTTGTTAAGGGAAATGGAACTCGTGACAACCCGAATCCCCGACCCCGGATTTGGGGGTGTTACAACTATTTATCAAGAACTTTGATGAATCTTGAGCTTAAACTTATGGCTCATCTAAGTTATGAATTATGGAAGCTAAAGAAACAAACCTCTTGAATTATGAAGGTGTGTAGCTTAAGTTTTGAAAAAATTTCCCTTGCTTTCCATGGAAAAGCCGAGAGCTTTCTTGAAGAAAAGGAAGTCAAGTTTTGTTTTTGTTATTTGTTTTGCTTGCCTTGGTTGGTTGCTTTGTTTTGATTAATTACTTTTAATTATGGTGAATTTTGGGTGGTTTAGAATCAACCAACACTTCCTTCCCTTTTTGTCATGCTCATGTCATCCTCTTATGTCATCATCCCACACTTGTCCTCTTCTTGTTGGTGAAATGACATCACCCTCCACTAACTCTTTGATTAACTCCTAATCACTTGGCTAATGACCGCCGATCTGTTATACGGTTCGCTTAACTTTCGTTCTCGTTTATCGTTTGAGGGATCATACCCGGGATCTTATTACTTGGGTTCCCTTAACCTTTCTCAATACATTATATTCCTTTTATAACTCTGAACTAATTAGGAGTTATTATTAATTCAAAATTCCTATTTGTATAATAATTAAGTCACACATTATTATTTAACAACTGAATTTCATAATTGATATTAGTACATTCGAATAAAATTATTTATCTAATTAATTAGGTCATACTTAATTACTATTATAAATAATTTAAACTACTTTTATTTAATTTTAGATCCAATATAAATTAAATAATCCTTCAAGTATTCTATGTGTGTGACCCTATAGGTTATTATTACGTTGGCAACGAATTTTAAATCTAATTTAAAATCGTAAACAATGAGCGGCGTCTAATAATACATCACTGCTATCCAAGTAATAATAATTCAATCGGTGATTGATTTAACCTTTCGTGAATAATGTACAATGTAATATAATCCCTTTAACCAAATATTATAGATTAAACAAGAAGCATGTAATTTGTCATCCTCGTCATAGTTTAATCCAAGTTTCCTTGATAAATGAGTAGACTATCATATCAAATCAACATTTGAGTGTGGCCACGCATTTCATAGTCTAGCTCGCAGAAGAGACTAATAAATTTCACGCCTAAAATTAGGAGGGTTAAATCCTTTCTAGATCATTCATATTTCTCATATGATTCATAATATACCCGAAATACACTTTTATCATTACCCGATCAAAGATAACTTTTAATATAATCAAAGTACATTAAATCTCATATAAAAATATAATGATTTCAAGTCTAAGGACGATTACATTTATTATCATTGTGAGAATAACTTATGACACAATAGATATGTAGAATCTCACATCGGGTCTGTTCAGCACCATGTATATTTACATATGCCTGTGTTTTTTACTGTTTTTTACTTTAGTATCACTATAACTATAATCAATGAGATGTGATCATCAATCAACAAATACACCAGTCTTAATGCATTATTATTGTATCTTAATAATAATACTCGACTAGGGACCTTTAGGAATATTGATACTATTCTCATAATCTCATTTCTAAGTCAGGTACTTAGAGATATAGAATTGCATATCATATTCCAAGGACATTTATTAATCTAACATTTATATCGTAGTAAATTAAGAGTTGATAAATTATAAAGAGAATAATCGATAGAACATAAACATTAATTATCCAAATGTCTTAAACTAAAACATCATAGTGTTGTCTCTAGGGCACAAACACTAACAATTGTATCATATTTTTATTTATTTATTTAATAATTACATTTTTAATAATACAAAAGTACAAGTCGTTATATCAAAACCCTTTACTTTGAGCAAACTTGTTGATGTTTAAATTAGATGCAAAGTTTTGCGGATGCATTATATTCATTTGAGGAGTGAACATGTTTTTCATTTCAGACATGTTCAATGACATGGTATATGCAGAGAAATAAGGACTAGGAATGAATGGCATGTTATTGTAATTCTGATTAAATACATTTGGCATAGGCAAAAAATGTATGGTATACATAGAAACAGATTTGCAATTAGCAGATAGATGATTAACAATATCATACTTCGCTCATGTTTTTCTAGGAATATATATATCAGGAGTGTAGTTAATGTGTTTGTTAATTCCTAGCTTGCCATTTCTATTATTCTTTTTCTTGGTGCATATACTTATCTTAATTTTATACTTCAATTCCTTGTTGGATAACTGGCCTATGTTCTTCTGCTTAACATCCTTGGTCTTTGTGCTCTCACCAGTCACAAAGTTTTTGCTAACTGAACCATAATTTTTATCAAGTTTTCCAGTTTAGAAGAAATGTCCGATTCCTTCAACGAGTAGATTTTATCCGTTGAAACTTTATCCTTCAAGGGATAATCACTGTCCATTAACTCACATCATTCACTTTCAGGTTCGAGTTTTAATATATCTATGTTCCAAGCAATATCATAGAAAGAGTCAATGCCTTGAACTTCCCTGATCTTTTTATCTACATTCCTGGATTCTTTCCATTTAGCAATGATAGTCTGTTCAAGTTCAAGTTGATTCTTTAGAGTTTCTTCTCTTTTTAGCATATCAAGCAAATCATATTTAACTACCAAGTAATACTTTTTTATTTTCATAAAGTCATGCAAGTGAGTTTCCAACAATGAATTTTTCTCAACATGCAAAGCATTAGATTCTTTAACTCTTGCATTTTCCTTTTTGAGAGATTTTAAAGTAACATGCAACTAGTGGCTAATGATGATGGTCTTGAAACGAGGTAGTCACTACTGATCTTTCTAATCTGAGTCATTTCCATCAGCCCAGTCATTCTTTAATGATGAAAGCCTTCTATTTTTATCTCAAAAGATCAATATATTTCTTCTTGTAATCAACAACTTCACCACTTCTAGGATTATTTGACTTTCTACTTTCATTTCCAAAGTGTTCAGCTGTTTTGAATTTGGATTTACTAACCAACCAAATTCCTATTTGTACTGGACACCTTTTTGAATGGCTCGGAGAAAGATTTTCTTTTAAATTTCAAATTAGAAAATCTTTTTAACAGAAAATTTATCTATGTTCATCCAGCTCTTCTAGATCATAGGTTGAAGAGGAGTCACTCTAAGTTTCAACAACTTTAGCTTTTTCTTTAAATGATTTTGATCTTGTTTCTTCATCTTTATTGGTTGCAGATTCCACCTTGGATTTCACTTTCTTATCTTAGTGATTTGATGTAACAAGAGCTACATATCTATCTTTTCTTTTACCCTTTTAAATATCTTTATCCTGTGGTATTTTCAGCTCATAAGTCTTCAAGATACCATACAGTCTGTCAAGAGTATGTTCCCTATATATATATATCAGTTTCTGATTGAGACTATTGTTGACGTCCATTATTTTGGAAGAGATATTATGAATTTCATAATAAAGTCTTTAATTTGATAGACTCTTCTATGCAACTTTAACCCATTCAAGAGCTTTTGCTATTTGTTGAATGTTTTATTCGAGCCTTTTCCAGGAATAGAGTGAAAACACCCCACTATTGTACAATGAGTTGCATCTTGTTTTCTCCAACCTATCACTAGTACAGAAAAGTCATCTGTGTCGCACTTTTTACATCGGTTGAATATAGCACCGACGCTTAAACACACTTCAAGCATCGGTTGTAACTTTAACCGATGCCTTTAGGCATTTGTGCATAATCTGTTGCGTCGGTCTTTGATACAACCGACGCTTTTGAAAATCTGTAGCGTTGGGCTTTAAAACGCCGACGCCTAAAATCCTATATAGCGTCGGTCTTTATAATGCTGATGTTATATCTTCTACATACAGCATCGGCATTTAAAATTCTGACGCTGTAGATTTGGTTTAAAGCGTTGGCTTGTAAATGCCGACGCTACAAATTTGGTCTGAAGCATCGGCGTTTAATTGCCGACGCTGTAGATTTGGTTTAAAGCATCGTCTTCTGAATGCCGACGCTATAGGTTGTGATTTTTTAAAATAATTTTAACAAAAAATTTAAATAATAGTAAGAAATTATTATAATCATTAAAAATAGTAGGAAATTAAATATATAGGATATATTGAACTCTAAATTCTTTTAAAATATAAAAGAAATTAAATAAAATAATTTTATAATTACAAAAGAATTGATATTTCAGAGAACAATTCTAATAATAAATTAATTAATTTAAATGTTAATAATTAGTAGATTTGAAATGTTATTTTTCAAATTTTAAAAATTAATTGAAATTTTAATTTTATACAAATAAACTTAGGTGTTAAGAGTGGATAGTGCATGCACTAATGCAAATACTCCATAATAAGTGTCTTTTTTAAAAAAATCTTCTATATTAAATTTTTTTAATTAACATGAATCAAAATTTTTAATTTTACCTACATTAATTATAATATATTTTGATTTGAAAAATAAATACAAAATTATTACTATGCGAGTGTAATATATAAAAAAACGTTGATATTTATCGAATAAGAAAAATAAATAACAATAATGACAATTAATTATATGATTGGATAATTAAGCTCCAAGGGATCGAGTATTTGAAAAATAATTTGAAAAATGAAAATTGAAAATAACTAACGTATAACAAAGAAACTAATAAATAATATTTATAAAAGAGGTAACAATAAAATTTTGGTTGGTAGTCATTTTGGTCATATTTATTATATTTAAAATAAAACACATATCTGAATATTATATATATTTGAAATAGAAAAAAATTTAAAATAGAACACATGTGTGCATATTATATTTGAAATAGAAAACAATTTTTATTTGAAATAGAGACTAGTTTAAAATTTGACACATATATGTATATTATATTTTAAATAGAAAACAATTTTTATTTTAAATAGAAAACAATTTAAAATAGAACATATATATGTATATTATATTTGAAATAGTGAACAATTTAAAATAGAACATTTTTTTATATATAAAACAAAAACAATACCAGGAACCCAGTTATCCTTATTCCTCGATACCCTATTCTGCTGCGAATTCGATACCCTATCCAACGGGGACTGAGGCGATCACTCATTAAAACATAACAAACTTCAGGTAAATTTACAATATAGGGTCGTATGTATCTATGTATCTAGATATACAATTTGACTACAAACTGTTTGATAAAGGTCTCATGAGAAAAAAATTCTGAATTTGAGATTGAAGGAAGTGTATTGGTATGTATCTTGGTATGTTAGTTGTAAATAGGAAAAAAAACTGAGTTAAAGATTTGATCAGGAATCAAGACAGACAGTTTTATTGTGGTTTTAGTTGTCAAGTAAGCAGTTTCTCAACCACTGTTTCTTAACAATGGTGTAATTAATAAGAAACATACAAAGTTGAGAAAATATGAATTGTCTTACATGAGTTTTTTTGGTGTGTAGGAGTTCTCATGGGAGTTATATACGTTAGTGTTAAATTATAATCTCATTGATTAAAAATACTAACTTGGTCAGAAGGAGCATGGAGGACATGTTAGAGGGGTTGGTGGAGGAGCCAAAATTAAAGATGTATTTGGATCAGGGAAAACTAAACATAGTGGCCTTGTCTCGATGGATGAGTTGGCCACAATTATACAAGAAATTACTAAGAAAGTTCATAAGGAGTTTGAGGAGAAGATGAATGAAATGATGAATTCAAAGCTTGAAGGTATATTTAATCAATTGAACCAGAAGTGTGTGTCAATTTCAGGTGATCAGTTTGTGAATAATTTTGGTACACCAAAAAATGAAATTGTTCGAAGCAGTTGTCAGTCGGTACATGATTCGGTACATGGAGAAGATCATTTCACAGATCTCAAGGTAATAAATAAACCTTTTTATTTGGAATATCTAAACACTAAGGTTAAATGTTAATTTTTAATTTACAAAAAGGATTCTAGCGGTTTGATATTTTTTACTTGGTATTTGTGCTAATTTATGCATTCCAGACTCCAACACTTTGTTTTCTTTGGGTAATACATCTGGAGAAAAAGAGAGTTATTGCAGCAAGGGGGACTGTTTTTCCACTAAATAGTGGAGGGGTTAATATGACTCATAATAGCCCGATTGTGCCTCACAATGTCAAAGTATCAGTTGATGATGTTGTAGCTGAATATCAACTAACCCCACTTCCTGTGTCATGTGATGAACATAAATGGTAGGAAATGCAGCATGTGGCTTTGTTCAATGGCCGAAGGATCTTGTGACATTAGGGCAGGTATATGTCTTGTGAGGTGAAAGTTTATTCCAGATTTTTTTTCTCTCATTTATTTACAGTTTTTCATGTTTGTAATGGTTTTTGACCATATGAGCCGATATTATTGGAGAAGAAGAGTGAGACTAGCCTCAAGAAAAATGTTCAGGTGCCAAAAAAAATTGAAAGCAAAGGTTCAGTGACTCCTATAAAGAAAACCCCACCATTGCTTGATGATGACATACGCTCAAGTGAGCATTGTCGATCTCTACGTTTCTTGCTTAATAAGAGACCTCCCACTAAAAAAAGTGAGGTTTTTAAGTATGAAGAAAATGGAGAGGATCCAATATACATCACGCCTGAAGATGTTGATCAATTTTTGAAAATTAGTTGGTTAAACGTATCCGTTTTGGAAATATTTCTAAAGTAAGACCAAGTTTTTTCTTCCTTAATTACTTTAAAATCTGTCAACACACGTGCTTATTATGATAAGTAATTTTTGTAGGTACGTTAGCACTTTGTACAATGATATATTTGGATTCATGTTACCCTCTATATTAGCCATAACACATAATCGTGACTATCAACGTCAACGGGAAGTAGCTGATTACATGACAAATGTTTTGGTAGAAAATAAAAAAAAAACCTTTTATCCTAGCACCATACATCCAAGAGTACGAACAAAATAAGTCTCTATCACTAATTTTATTACTAGTGTAATCCAAAATATTTATTACATATGTTTGTATCATTGCAGCAACCATTGGATGTTGCTCCTGTTTTGTCTCAAGGAAAGTGCTATATATATGTTTGATCCATTGAAACAAGAACGGAAAATACGCTTGGCAACACCCGCCCTAACATAAGTTAAATATGAATTTTAGTTTTGCATAATGCATTGTTCTAATTTCATAATAAATGTGAATAAGGATGTATGCTTAATTCACAGGGCATATAAATTATACGTACGAGAAGGTGGATTAATAAATAATAGAAAAGAATTTCGCTGGCATCATTCTGAGGTTTAGGTATTACTTGTTTACATGTTTGATCTTTTTTTTATGTTTTTTTATACATAACTTGAAAAATGATGTTGCTTTAGGCGTAGTGTCCTCAACAAGAAGGAGGCACGAAGTGTGGTTTTTTCGTTATGAGGTACATGCACGACATAATCATGCTTTCTCAAAAAAATCCACCATAAATTGGAAAGTGGTAAGAAAAATAATGTCCATATTGTTTTAGAAATATTGATCAAATAGAGAATTTTTTAATACTTTGTCTTTCATATTTTGAAGGGTCTTGGTTCAAGGAACTATATCAAAAAGGAAATTAAAGAGATACGAGAGCTTTGCGCACAATTTTTTACTTTAGAATGTTTCTAACGAGGTAATTCTTTTAAATTTTTAGAACCTCCATTTGTGCTATAAGTACTTGATAGAAGCATATAACCATTTTATAATTGGATGTGTTGGTTGATTTTATTTGTTTACAATATGTGTGGAGAAGCATAAAAGTATTTCCTACCTTGCTATTTCAAACATTTAACCGAAATATAGAATCTTCGTGTTGGATTAATTTGCATGATTGTGAATTTATTTTTATTGAACATTTCAGAGAAAAATGAGAACGAATGGTCAAGCATTTAAAAGCATCTCATGTTCGTGTCAAAAGAGAATATGTAGTTTTGCGATCTCGATTTACAGAAAGAAAAGGGGGACTTGAAGATTTTGATGTACTTGTTAGGGGAGACACATGAAGTGTTATTTTATTTGTAAGGGAACCATAATAGAAAGAGTTGGATGGTATTTGTAATTCAATATATACTTTTCTTTCAAGATTGGTATATTTAAATTTTCTAAATTTATTGTAATATATAATTTTTAAGTTGTACAATTTAATTTTTTGGTGTACTATATTTTTGGGATTTTAGTATTAATTGTATAATGAAACAGGTTTATAGAAAATATATAAAATATCAATGGAAAACAGGAAAAAAATAATTTTTCAGTGACAAAAAGCGTCGACATTCTAGGTAACCGACGTTATTGATGAGAAGCAAGTGTGTCGGCATTTCTGCTAACTGATGCATTTGGTGAGAAGCAATAGCGTTGGTTAACAAACAGGTGAACCAGCGCAACATGTGACAGGCAAGTGCATCGGCATTTTAGTGAACCGACGTAACAGGTGAGAACTAATAGCGTCGGCATTGGATATAACCGACGCAATTAATCAAACCAAAAGCGTCAGCATTTTGTTCAACCGACGCATTACAAGGCGACAAATAGCGTCAGTTATATCTATAACACCGACACTATAAGTCAAACTATATCGTCGGTATATTAACCTATAACGTGTGTCGTTTAACCGACGTAATTAATGTTTATGTGTCGCTCATTTAACCGACGATGTAGGTCCATACCTATAGCGTCTCCCACACTTACTTCGCCACTTGACCGACGCCTTAGTGCTGTTTTAACCGACGCTAAAAGTCTAGACTGTATTAGTGTATTCAGATCCTTCACATAGAGTTTGAATGGTATCCCAAACATCCTTAGCTGTTAAAGCAGTTCATGACACATTCAAACATGTTAGAATCTATACCATTAAAGAAAATATTAATAGTCCTCTTGTCTTTGTTGACTTCTTGAAGGTCCTTTGGGGAATAATCATTTAATTCTTTACAATAATTACATCTACACCAATAGTTCCATCAGCTGCTGCAAGCCCTGTGATAGTCTCCATAAGGACATGATGACTGTTGTCAATACAAATAACAAAGCTCTCATCTTGGGACATCAAGTGAAGTCTTATTTTCAATTTCCTGTGAGAATAATATTCCTTGTCGAGCATTGAGATCTTCACACCAACATCCTTCTTATCCATGATTGATTGAGTAACTTCAGGATCTTTAAACCTTTTGTAAGTTGATAGCTTACTTTGATACCAATTGTTATTTAATCTCAATCAATAACAAGATATTTTGTAGAATGGGGGGGGGTTAAATAGAAATTACAATTTTCAACTTTCTTGAACTTTAACAACCACTAAAGAGAAATGAAAATACAAGACTTAAAATTTTTAGGTGGTTTGTTTTATAACCTACCACCTGAGCTATATATGGAATAAATAATTTGTGTAATTATTAAATAATTTCACAGCTTCTTTTCCAGTGTTTTTCTCAAAAGTATTGCTCTCAACTAAGCTCAATGAAAAACTCTATAAACTTATTTCTTACTTAAAACACTGCTTATAATCGGTTTATATATTACCAAGTTACAATCTTTACTAGTCAATTCGCAGCACAATCTTCAAAGTCCAGTAAGATCGCTTCTGTATTCTAGCCTGTGAACCTTGACGAATGAGGAAAGATTTTATCCTGATGTATTGATTTCAATATCCCTCCAATTTGTCATGCATGGAAATGGAATGTTTCTTCTTCTTCAGAATCCAAGATCACATGCAAGTTTTATCTTGACTTCCATTTTTAAACTGAGATATTCCATTAACCCATGTGCTTTGTCAAATATGATTTCTATGCTTAGTTAAGTCATTGTCAATTGCTATTTTC
Organism: Apium graveolens; assembly: GCF_009905375.1. Taxonomy (NCBI): domain Eukaryota; kingdom Viridiplantae; phylum Streptophyta; class Magnoliopsida; order Apiales; family Apiaceae; genus Apium; species Apium graveolens. The sequence continues at coordinate 168,841,685 of NC_133654.1, read as the reverse complement.
TAGAGATTGATGATGTATTCATCTAACAGTTGATGATTTGATGCCTTTTTCCATTGATAGTCTATTCTTCCTAGCCATTGATGACTCAGTGTACTTAGTTAGAATTACATGGCATTTCATATTTACAATTAATCATTCTATTTTATTTATCCATTGAGTCAATTATATAATTACATCAATGACTATTTATTTAGATCTACATGCAAATATTGCAAATCTTATCAGTTCATAAGCTACTTTGTCAATGGATATAGGAAATGGTATTTAGCCATTGACAACTACATCTACTTAATAAATAGTTACTGTAATATCCCGTATTTTTTTAGAATTATTATTATTATTACTTAAATATGTTTATGTGTTGTTCTGATATAAAAGGAATAAAATGGTGGATATTGTATTCATGTTTGATGAATTCATGTCGTTAAATGACGCAATATGCTAATTGTTAAATGGTGTTCGTCCCTGTTGGTTTTCTGAAAATATTTACTTAAAGGTATTATTTTCAAAATGCTTATTTTAAAAGCTCATCGTTTTATCGATAACGGTAAAACTGAGTGTATTTTCCCGTCTTGAGGATCGAGTAGATATTTTGCTCGCCTCAATATTTAATCTGTGTCGGAAATATTACTTGGTATTTTATCCGTGTTACCTGGGTATAGGGTGAGGTTTGAAAACATTTAAAAATAATATTTTACCGCTATTTTGATACGTGTTAAATGAATTATTACGTGTTTAATATTATTTAAAAGTGGGTATGACCATGAATTAGCATGTGATAGAGTTGTGTGTGGTCCCGTAAGGACCAGAGTATTTTTTGGATACTCGCTACGTGTTTAAAATGCATTTGTATGAATTGATCCACAATCTGGATGCGTATTTATTTGCGTCTTTATTGAGGTACTCATTTTATCTCGTTTTATGTGAGTCTGAATGTATTTTATGTGTTTTCGGGGTTTTCTGTTAATTTAAGAATCGTTTCTGTTTTCAAAAATAAACGGACCGGGACCCCACCGGGACGTCAAAGCCCACAAAATTCACGTTTTTATTTCTATAGAATTATTCGTATTTCAAATACCCAGTATTTTTGTATTTTTGAATTATTCGCAATTTTCGGGAAATTATGATATAAATTTTGTATTTTATTGCTTTTAAAATTATTCCCCATAATTATTATTTTTGACCCTAGTTATTTTAATTATGGGAATAGAAACACCCTTAAATGATTTTAGAGTATTAATTTGTAGATAATATAAATAGCTACATAGTTTTATTTTATTCATTTTAATTATCGAAAAAAATCAGAAAAATAGTAATATTGAAGAACAAGGGTTGGGGGTGTGATTTTTTCTTGAACATAAATCGAATGATTTTGGGAGTTACAGGACTCCGTTGTTAGCGCTCTTGATATCTAATTAAATCCCTTGAAGAGAGCTTTCTGTTCGTACCAAGATCATCATCAGAGGTTGCTTAGTTTGTGTTTTCATTTTTTTTCAAAGTTTTGATCTGAATTGGGTGTTTGCTATGAGATGTTTTTCGGATGTTTCTATGATCATGAATATCTTCCTTTTGCTCTGTAAAATCGATTTCATACCTTACTTGAATCATTTGATTATCGAAAGTAGGGGTGAGCAGAAAAAACCGAAACCGAAAAATAACCGAAAAAACCGATAAACCAAACCGAAAAAACCAAACAGCTAAAAAAACCGAAGAAAACCGAACTGACAAAAACCGAATTAGTGGTGCGGTTTCGGTTCCGGTTTTCAATCAAAACCGAACCGAAATTAACTGCACCGCTATATTATATATATATATATAATATTATGTATATCTGTTAATGTTTGTGCCCTAAAGACAACACTATGATGTTTTAGTTAAAGACATTTGGATTATTAATATTTATGTTTTATCGATTATTCCCTTTATAATTTATTAATTCTTAATTTACAACGATATAAATGTTAGATTAATAAATGTCCTTGGAATATGATATGCAATTCTATATCTCTAAGTGCGTGACTTAGAAATCAGATTATAAGAATAGTATCAATATTCCTAAAGGTACCTAGTCGAGTATTATTATTAAGGGACAATAATAATGCATTAAGACTAGTGTGTTTGTTGACTAATGATCACATCTCATTGATCATAGGTATAGCGATACTAAAGTGAAAGACACAGGCAGATGTACATGTACATGGTGCTGGAAAGACCCGATGTGAGATTCTATATGTCTGTTGTGTCATAAGTAATTCTCAAAGTGATAATGATATAATGGTCCTTAGACCTGAAGTAATTATATTTCTATACGAGAATTAATATACATTAATTCCATTAAAAGCTATCCTTGACTGGGTAATGATAAAAGTGGACATTGGGTATATTATGAATCTTATGAGAAATATGAATGATCTAGAAGGGATTTAACCCTCCTATTTTATGAGTGATATTATTGGCCTCTTGTGTGAGCTAGACTATGAAATGCGTGGCCACGCTCAAATGTTGATTTGATATGATAGTCTACTCATTGATCAAGGAAACCTGGATTAAACATTGATGAGGATGACACACTACATGCCTCTAGTTTAATCTATAATATGTGGTTAAAGGGATTATATTACATTGTACATTATTCACGAAAGGTTTAATCGATCACGGATTCAATTATTATTACTTGGGTAGCAATGATGTATTACTAGATGTCGCTCATTGTTTACGGTTTTAACTTAGATTTAAAATTCGTTGCCAATGTAATAATAACCTATATGGTCACACAAAGAATACTTGAAGGATTATTTAATTTAAATTGGATATAAATTAAATTAAAGTAATTTGAATTATTTATAATATTAATTAAGTTTGACTTAATTAGATAAATAATGATATTCAAATTTACTAATATTAATTATGAAATTTATTCGTTAAATAATTAAGTGAGACTTAATTATAATACAAATAGGAATTTTGAATTAATAATAACTTCTACTTAGTTAAGAGTTATAATTCATTTTTCTACTCTCTATATAATATCTCTTGTGTGGCTGATTTTTTTTGGTAAGCCAGACTTTTATTAAAACCCTAGCCACCAAGAGAGAAGATGGAGAGAGTAAGAAGAAACGAGTTTGTGCTAGTACACATCAAATCCTTGAGTTCAAGCATTCGTTTGGATACCGATAGAGCGTAGATCGTGAGTACGGGATGTGTGGTGATTGAATAAGCTTTGGATCTCCATTAGTCAATCAATTGGTAAAGTTTCTTAAGGTAAACAATCTGATCTACGAATTAAATATATGTTTTTCGCATGGATCCTGCGGTGGGTTTTGAAAATTCTGATTTTTTACGTTTTTAATTACTATTTCCGTTGCGTTTATGTGCTCGAAACCCTAACAATGGCATGAGAGCTACTTGCGAAAAGTGTTTAATTCATTTATGTGTTTACTGGTTTTATGATGATAACATGTATACAATATTCCATGATTGTTATGTATCCGATTTTGTATATTTTACATGTTATTATGTTTATATATGTGTATGTATATATATGTTTTGAATATATGATATTCATGAGAGTTGTATAATCATATGATTATTATATAATCTGTATATATACTGATATATACATATTTTGTGTTTGTTCTTATTATAAGAATTGTATTTGATACGATCTTGAATCGGATGCCGCGGATTTGTTGAAATCTGTGTCTGGTGTCCGATTTTGGCAAACAAATACGCTATTTCATATGGAATCGAGCGTCTGAACGTAACAGATAGCAGAAGCTATCATCGACTGATTTGTAAGGCGTTTGACGTCGGTTAGACCCTGTAATCTGTGATTTAATGTTATCATATTTAATTTCGAATTTTCTGATTTCTTCAATATTTGGTTTTTATGACTAGATCATGATGGGTATGATATGTTAAGATCAGATTATGTGTTTTAAAATGTTATTTTGTGTTAATTGAGCATGGTGGATGGTTATGGCTAATGACCTTAGGTTAATGGTTTTGGTTTTTTAAATACGGCTTGCATGTCGTTTAATCTTGTAATTATTAAATCTTGAATGTAACTTGAATTCTTCTTGTAAGTTCATTAGATTAGTTTTCATATTTCATTCTTGTAATGTATATGAAGACATGAAGATTTGAAGATCAAGGGTAATCCCACATGGAGGCCATCCAAGGAAGTAATACAAGAAAGAAGACATGTAATAATTAGCCTGTATTTATTTTCCACCTTAGATTGACCTAGATCTTTGTCATTAGCTTGATAAAGATCACATAAGATGAAGCCATAACCAACCACGTTTATTAATTGCACTTTACATATATATACGCATATGATGAATGTATATATAGTAGTTTATAAAGATGCATGCTTAATTAGATTAAGGATGTTTGTATTAGATACGACACCCATGCCATGCTTGCTAAATAAGATAAAATCTGTAAAGATTCAAGATTTTAAAATGAACAAACGATTATGAGATTCTCGTGTTTATAAAACACGGAATAAAATATCAATTTTCTTTGTTTGTGACATGGGGCGATTTTGTCAAAAACGAGTTCATTGAACTTGTAAGGTTGTGGGTTTTAAGAGAGACCGTTATGACTCCCTCACTACCTGGAAATCAAACCATTGATGAATATTGATTTGAAGTATTTGATTCAAGGAAAAATTGGGAATCTCTTTATGATGGGATCATGATCGTTTTAAAATTAACAAAACCGTAAAGTTAATATTAAGTTGATCAGATGCCTTCCAATGCGTCCAATGCGTTAACCCCTAGATCGACCAGGAGTGGGTTCGCTAAAGCGAAGTACTCCCATCTATTGTGGGAGATGTGTTGAAGTATATTGATACTTTTTGACTATTGGGTTTGACTTAACTAAGTTATCACAATAGGATTGTGAACTTAGAGACATAGAGTTTGGCGAGATTTATTAGATAAATATGAACAAATGTTGTTCCACCAAGGTATCCAAGAGTTATATAATTGATATATTTGACAAATGTTGTCTACCTAAATAATCATATTTTAGGAAAAAAGCCAAAGCTGACCTAACGTGTGGTTAAATATGGATCTTGGCTTACTAGAAAGGATATTGAAGATATTTTTTTTCCGAATTAATAGTTAGGGCTATTGATTTGATAAAAATAGTGGGAGATATATATTGTGAATATATAAATAAATAATCACTTAAACATAATTTAATGATCATCTGTAGACTAAGTCATTTTTATGCACTTTAATATTATAGATATCAAATGACAAATTACACAAATAACTTCTCTATGTAATAGTCCTTGAGAAGGACAAGCTGACATGAAATAATTTCCTCGATCATGGGAACTTGAGGATTGTCCTCAGGTTCAAGGATGTCACTCAAACCCCTCCCTTATTTCTTCTAGCTGAGAATGAAACATGTGCTGAACAAAATGCTTACCAGAAGTAAATTGATAATGCAATCGATGTTTCATGTCTCATGCTTGTAATTATGAGTGCTGAGCTTTAGAAGTAACAAGAGCATAATAATGCTTATGATATGATTGAGCACCTTCAAAGGATGTTTGAAAGATAGACTTGTCAGAAAGATTTGACAATAATAAGGCACCGTACTTTGCATTAATGGGAGAATGATATCTGGTTGGACCACATGTTCTAAAGATGATTGGTATATGTGCCTTGATATTTTGGGTTTTAAGAATAGTCTAGAGACTCAGCTTGATTTGATCAAACAATCTTTGAACAACTTCTATTCTTAGTTTGTTAAGAACAAAAGGAATGAGATAGGCAGAACACTCACTAAGTTGTTAAGCATGTTTAGAACTGCTGAAAATAACACGGTAAAGGCATGAATTACGTCCATATTGATGATCTACACATGGAATGCAAATGGGAAAGGAAAGTGGACAGGCAAGGTGAATATTTGATCTTATTCAGTGCCAAACCAAAGTCCAATCCCAAAGGGCTTTTGAAGCCTAATAGTGGGATTTCTAAATGAGATGATTGTCATTTCTGTGGAAATAACTGGATGAATGGAAGTTAAATTATCGAGCTTATTTAGAAGATCTAAAAAAGAAGACTATAAATGGTCAAGCTTCAGGTATAGGGTTAGAATTGGAGCAAAAGTTGTTGTTCTAGTTGAAGGAACTCGATACCTAATATTGCCCATAAAGCGAGATTGAGAACTTGATAAATTGTTATTACGTGCCTGACTTTAGTGGATACATTAAGTCAATTTCTTGTCAGGACAAGAAAGTTTTTCATTTTAATTAAATAAACAATAGTTATTTATTCTATTTCAATGATAAGACTTAAAATGTTGCACAATTAGTTAACAATTTATATGTTCTAAGTTGACTCAAATCAAACATTGCCTCTAGAATTGTCGTTAAGCCATATTAATGAGAAACACATTTCTGAGTTATATATAGATGAATACTTGGATACGTTTGATTTTGAATCATACAGAAGATGCGAACTTTGTCTCATTGGAAAAATGACTAAAGCTTCTTTTACCTGATCAGGTGAAAGGGCCACCAAATGATTATGACTTATACATAATGATGTATGTGGTCGAATGCGTATGATGGCAATGAGGGGCTTATACTACTTCATAACATTTACTGATGATTTCAGTAGATATGGATATGTGGTTCTTATGAAGAACAAATCTGGTTCTTTTAAAATGTTCAAAGAATATAAGGCCGATGTAGAAAAGAAAACAAGGGAAAATTATAAAAGTTTTACGATCAGATCGTGAAGGAGAATACTTAAATCTCAATTTCAAGAGTTTATTGGAGGAGTGTGATAGTGTATCATAACTTACTCATTTTGGAACACCTCAATGGAATAGAGATTCTAAGAGGAGAAATCGTACCTTGTTGGACATAGTGCGATCGATAATGAGTCAAGCGGATCTTCCATTCAGTTTATGGGGTTATGCTCTAGAAACGGCTGCATATATACTTAACCAAATTCTGACTAAAGCGGTTCAAAAGACTCCATATGAGATATGGACTGATAAACATCATAGCATGTCATTTATGAAAATTTGGGGACGTGAAGCGTTTGTTAAATGTTTAGCCTCTGACAAGATTGGACCAAAATTAGATAAATGCTATTTCATGGGATACCCAAGTGAAACTAGGGTATAGTTTTTATAATCCTTTCGAGAACAAAGTGTTTGTTGCTCGGGCTGCTGTATTTTTTGAGGGAGAACTACTTTTTAAGATAATCAGAGGGAGGACAATACATCTCGATGAAGATCGAGAACCACATGATAACATTGAACTAGAGTTGGAATAAGATTAGGATGTACATCAAAATGTTGAAAGTAATCCCGTCCAAAAAACACGGGTTATTCATAGATCTAGTAGGATTCACCATGAGCCCGGGAGAAATTATGAATTTCTTTTGACTCAAGATGGTGATGTGATGCTTACGGATAATGATAAGCCTCTCAGCTACCAAGATGTTATGAACAGTTTAGACTCCGAGAGATGGCTAGAGGCCATGAAATCCGAGATGAAATACATGTATCAATATAAAGTATTGACTTTAGTTGATCCACTCGAAGGGGTAAAGCCTATAGGGTGCAAGTGGGTTTTCAAGAAAAAAACTGACATGGATGGTAAAGTATAGACCTATAAGACGCGACTAGTGGTAAAAAGTTTTAAACAAATTCATGGTATAGACTATGATGAGACTTTTTCACCGGTTACTATGGTCAAGTCCATCAGGATTTTGTTAGCAATAGTTGCTTACTTTGACTATGAGATTCGGCAAATGGATGTCAAAACTGCTTTCTTATATGGGAGCCTTGAAGAGGATGTATATATGATACAACCTGCGGGTTTTGTCGATCCAAAGTTTGCTAAGATAGTTTGTAATTGCTTCTATCTATTTATAGATTTAAGCAAGTCTCAAGGAGAATGAATATTCATTTTAATAAAACGGTCAAAGTGTTTGGCTTTATTCAAAACGAAGATGAACCATGTGTTTGCAAGAAGGTTAGTGGGAGCCGTGTGACATTCCTAGTATTATATGTAGATGACATATAACAAATAAGGAATGGCATATCTTCTCTACAGGCTGTTAAGAATTGGTTGAGAAATAGTTTCTCGGTGTAAGACTTGGGCGATGCTACCTATATATTAGGGATCAAGATTTATAGAGATAGACTGAAAAGCTTAATCGACCTAGTCGGAGTACATACATTGATAAAATATTGCATCATTTTAGGATGTAAGAGATAAAGAAATGATATGTTTCGATATCTTATGGGATAGTGATCTTAAAGGCTAACTGCCCCCTAAATCATTAGATGATAAGAGCCGTTTGAAAAAGCTCCATATGCTTCGTATGATTTGAGCATGACAAACATATACCAGTCTAATCCAGGTGAGGGTCACTAGATAGTTGTCAAGAATATTCTTAAGTACTTAAAGAGGACTAAAGATTTATTTTTGGTGTAAGGAGAAGATAGGGAACTAGTTATAAAGTGTTACACTGATACTAGTTTCTTAACCTAATTTATGGATAGACAAGGATAATTATGTGTCTATGCCTGGTTTTTGTTTTGTCTAAATATAATTGATGTTAGCTTGAATAGTTCACAGCAAGAACATTGATTATTCTATGGAAGCCGAATATATTGATGTTTTTGAAACAACCAAGGAGACTGTTTAGGCATGTCCTTAAGCGATATTACCTTATTAATGAGATTAATGATCAAGGAGATATAAATGTAAAGTGCATAGTAATGATAGTATTGCAGACCCACTGACTAAGGCTTTGTCACAGCAGAAGCACGATGGTCATACTAGTTCCATGAGTATTAGATACCTAAATGATTGGCTCTAGTGCAAGTGGGAGATTGTTAGTGTTTGAGCCGTAGAGACAACACTATGATGTTTTAGTTAAAGATATTTGGATTATTAATATTTATGTTCTATCAATTATTCCCTTTATAATTTATTAATTCTTAATTTACTGCAATATAAATGTTAGATTAATAAATGTCCTTGGAATATGATATACAATTCTATATCTCTAAGTACGTGACTTAGAAATGAGATTATGAGAATAGTATCAATATTCCTAAGGTCCCTAGTAGAGTATTATTATTAAGGGACAATAATAATGCATTAAGACTAGTGTGTTTGTTGAGTGATAATCACATCTCATTGATCATCAGTATAGTGATACTAAAGTCAAAGACACAGGAAGATGTACATGTACATGGTGTTGGACAAACCCGATGTGAAATTCTACATGTCTGTTATGTCATAAGTAATTCTCACAGTGATAATGATGTAATGGTCCTTAGACCTGAAGTCATTATATTTCTATACGAGAATTAATATACATTGATTCCATTAAAAGTTATCCTTGACCGGGTAATGATAAAAGTGGACATTGGGTATATTATGAATCGTATGAGAAATATGAATGATGTATAAGGGATTTAACCCTCCTATTTTAGGAGTGATATTATTGGCCTCTTGTGTGAGCTAGACTACGAAATGCGTGGCCACGCTCAAATGTTGATTTGATATAATAATCTACTCATTGATCAAGAAAACCTGGATTAAACATTGATCAGGATGACACATTACATGCCTCTAGTTTAATCTATAATATGTGATTAAAAGGATTATATTACATTGTACATTATTCACGAAAGGTTTAATCAATCACCAATTCAATTATTATTATTTGGGTAACAAAGATGTATTACTAGATGCCGCTCATTGTTTACGATTTTATATTAGATTTAAAATTCGTTGCCAATGTAATAATAACCTATAGGGTTACGCACAAAGAATACTTGAAGGATTATTTAATTTAAATTGGATTTAAATTAAATTAATGTAATTTGAATTATTTATAATATTAATTAAGTTTGACTTAATTAATTAGATAAATAATGATATTCAAATTTACTAGTATTAATTATGAAATTTATTTTTTAAATAATTAAGTGAGACTTAATTATAATACCAATAGAAATTTCGAATTAATAATAACTCCTAATTAGTTAAGAGTTATAATTCGTTTTTCTACTCTATATATAATATATCTTGTGTGGCTGATTTTTTTTGGTAAGCAAGACTTTTATTAAAACCCTAGCCACCAAGAGAGAAGATGGAGAGAGTAAGAAGAAACGAGTTTGTGCTAGTACACATCCAATCCTTGAGTTCAAGCATTCGTGTGGATACCGATATAGCGTAGATCGCGAGAGCGGGATGCATGGTGATTGAACAAGCTTTGGATCTTCATTAGTCAACCAATTGGTAAAGCTTCTTAAGGTAAACAATCTGATCTACGAATTAAATATATGTTTTTCCCATGGATCCTACGGTGGGTTTCGAAAATTCTGATTTTTTACGTTTTTAATTACTGTTTCCGTTGCGTTTATGTGCTCGAAACCTTAACATATACATGTATATATTATCATAACCCGATTTTAATATTTTGTTAATTAAATATTTACTTAACATTAATATGATAAATTGTATAATATAATACCATAAATTAATTAAGATTAATATGTAAATACTCTTAAATCATTATTTTTTTAATATGTATATAATCAATTTTATCATATGTTTTGATATATACTCTTTTTTTCATTGTCGTGATCATATATTTTTGTCATATTTCGTATCTATTATTTAAGATAATATGAATTATACATTCTAAAATTAAATTTATGAAATATATAAATTTTATTTAACGAATTCTAAAGTGACACATATTTGGTGATTAATGTAATATTATCATTTAATTTGATGTTTTTTTTATCCAACACATTACCAAGAATAAATCGTACAAATAAAAAATGTATAAAAAATTGAATAAAAACCGATACCGATGAATGGTTAACCGAAACCGAAAAACTGTTTTAAGCGGTTTGGTGACGGTTAATATCAATTAACCGAACCGAACCGCATGTATTGGTTTGGCTACGGTTAATGCTAAAACCGCACCATGCACACCCTTAGTCGAAAGTTATAGGTCGAGTTCTTATTTTTTTGATTTTTTTATTCAATTTTATGAGTAATTTGTTGATGATTCAAAGCTATGGTGGATTGTAATGAATTGTAGATCACCTAAGCTTCAATTTGGTATATGAATTGTTGATTTTGGTTTAGAATCGAACGAAATCGGATTCTTCACCGGAGAATTCAAGGTCCCGCCGAGTTTAATGGAGATTTGGCCGGAGTTCGAAATAAATGGTTGTTTGTCGGTGTTGTCTGCATAGACCCAACGGAGTCAAGACGAGGCTCATCGGAGTTCCGGGGAAGCCGCCGGAATCTAGGTTCGTCCAGAAACCGACCGACTTCAACCCGACCCGAGAGCTGTTCGTCCTTGACCAGTTTTCCTGATTTATTCGACCCGCATTTGATCCAGTTGCCCCAACTCTTTTTGCATAAGAACTGTTTCTGGTTATTTTGTTTTATTTTTAATGCAAAATTCTTTTTTCTTATTTTCAAAAATCATTTCTTTTAATTTTAAAAATCATTTATTTATTATTTTAAATTCTAAAAATTTTCTTAATTGTTTTAAATTCCAGGAATTATTTTTGTTATTATTTTTAAAAATCCATTTTTAACTATCTATAATTTGTTTTAATTAATTATTTATAGATTTAATTAATTGATTAATTCATTTAATCAATTAATTTTATTTATAAATAGCTAAATAAAATACAATTATTTATAATTAATTTAAATAAATGCTAAAAATTGTATTTAAGCTTTTAAAAATTATATTTTGGTATTTGAAAATCAATTATTATTATTATTAATTGATTTATTTTCATTTAATTCTTATTTTGTTCATAATAAATAAACTGTTTGTCCGTTTAATACGAAACGAACGCGTATAGACTCAGAAAAACATTCCGCTTTCCATAAAAATACTTTTGAAACCTAATTTCTTTTGTATAACAATGTCATATGGTTTGCGAGTCATTCTGAGTCGAGTTTTGAGCGATAAATCATATTTTGACCCGATTTCAGTTTTAAACGTACTGAGTCGAACCTTTTAACAAACTGAATTATGTGTTATATGAATTATGTGATATGTGAGTTATCTGTTTACGTGCTATGTGAGTCACGTACGTATGTGGGTCAAGATTCTTGTGTTGACTGTTGTAATTATGTGTGGGCTATCGTATGGGTAGACGATAGGATTTTGATGTGTAGTTCGTCGAGTAATTATCGTTTAGACGATTAAAATGTTATTTTCTAATTATAGATATGAGTCTTTCAAGACGATCAGGACCAGATGGAATGGATGAAGACTAGAGTTGAATAGTATGGAATATTAGGTTGCAGCACTGCATGAGCAGTAGATCAGAGATTTAGCGAAGTAAAATACGGTGATGCCTTGAGATGCCAGACTGAGATAATTGTGTTTCTACGAGTGTGACTAACTGCTAAAAACCAAAAGGCAAGTATCCCTATTATCACTTATTATTCAAGTAATATTTATTCTGAATCCTATTATGCAAGTTTCCTACGCTATTCTAATTCCAGAATAGTTCAATATTTTACATATCCAACTGCTTAGGATTATGCAAGTATTGTTTTCCATATTCTCATTTCAAAATAGATAAATATTTTACATATCGCTGAATGAAATGCTTATTATGCAAGTACTTTTCTGTTATTCTATATTCAGAATAGTTAAATGTTTCTACTTATTAAATTACTGGATTTATAAATGTTTGGATTTTGAGAAAAATGATTTGATTGCAAGTATTCCCGCCCAAGTGAATGGGGGATAAAATTATTTCGGGTGTCGATTATTATGACCTCTTTCAATAAAAGGTTTTAAGATTGGATGAATGCGTAAGTGAATGGGGCGGACGGTCCAACGGATGGCCAAGTGTTATATGAAATATTATGACACAACTTATGCCACAAGCATATATATTGCCGTTCTATTTAAGTACTCGTGTCTTGGGACATGTTTCTGCGAATCATGATTGTAACGCCGTCCAGACCCGGGGTATAAGTCTAGGGTTACGAGCTAATCACCAAACTTGTACAAGCTTATTAATAAATAATAAAGAAATGAAACTAAACCCCTTAACAACTACCAGGACCTTTTTAGGTTGAAGTATGAAAACAAGAACCACTATCTACTTTTATTACAAACCAACATTCAAAATCTCACAAACTTTCTTTATTACAAACCATTGTCTAACTCATTTTAAACTAGGTTCAGCTTTTATTCAAACACACATACTATCTATCAACACTCCACCTGCTCGGGCAACTCAAAGCTTTCTTCCTGGATAGGGATCAACATCTTTGGTATAAGAGGATCCCGAGGCTTGACCCGCTTCTTTACCACTCGTGTTCTGACGGGTTTTATATTTCTTCTTAACTGAAACAATAAGGTGAATAATAACAAAAGGGGGTGAGCCAAAATTGCTCAACAAGTCTACAAAATATACACAATGTTAAAGCAATATAACTGAATCTGTATCCCAGGTTTATCTGCAAAGATATAACCTCATAAAAATCAAAAGAAGGCCATTGCTGGCGAATACAAATGAACTACACTGGAGTCAAGTCGCAGCTATACCCTGCTGATCAGCCAGGATACAGTGCAGATCTATATCTCACTATATAGATCTCGTCGGGCACCCAGGCACTACAGCCCATCTCAAGGATCCGGTTATGTTCCGGTCCTTAGGATTAAGTAACCTTAATCCCCAAAAGTAATGTTATCCAGTCCCTGGAATAGCAACCGGAACAATCGGTATACTTTGATATATTCTAATCACCAGAATATATTAATAATTGTGAGTAATAATTGGAATATGAATAATAAATTCAAATGAAAAGAATAATTCAAGAATCGAACTGAGATATGAATAAAGGAATTAAGGTAATGTAAATGTAATAAGAATCTGAAGAGAATATCACTATTCTGGAAAATAGAATAGAGGAGAAACTTGCCTTCTGTGCGACTTACTGCAATTAAATCACTTCCGTCTATCCCCTACTTGACCTGCCTTGCTGGCTTAGTTTCTGTTAGCAAAATAGATTGGTTAAGTCATTTTGTACTTCTGTCGTACCTTAAATCGACTTCATTTTGTTCCTACTATTTACCCATACGTTTATAACCAACTCGAATATTACATATAAATAAGTAAGACTCGATTAACCACATAATACACATAAGCACATAAGCACATAATCGTTTTTATAGTTAAAATAATTTTTAGGATCGAAATCGATTCGCTGATTGCTCCGTTGATCACCTTCTGCTTCATTTCCCATTTTTCCGGAATTTTTCAAACTCGTCTCGGCACGCATTTCGACTGATAATCAAGCAATCTATAAAATCAAATAATTTCGAGAAGAAATTAGGTCTTCATATTATTTTTAGTGAAAATAATTCATTTTTTCTAAGTCAACAGGCTTTCGTTTCGCTCAATTCGGACTAACGGTTGAATTATTATCAATTAAACACTGATAATTCAATTTATTATTCAATATAAATAATTATTGCTACTTTTTAAATCCCAAAATAATTTTTAAATAATTATTTAAGAAAAATCAAAGTCAAAAATAATTTTTTTATAATTTTTTTGGGGTTAAAATGAAGAAGTTATGATTTATCGAACATTATGTGACTAATTATCGAAATAACTAATCACTTTTTAAATATTTAATAAATAAATAACTAATAAATAATTAATAGATAATTATTTACTAATTTAAAATAATTAATCCCTAATTATTAGGATTAATCACAATTTATTGCAAATATTTACAACTCATCGTTATTTATTTGATTAGATCGATTATTTACAAATAATCAATCGATTTAATTAACTGATACGCTATTTATCGAATAACTACGAATTATTCGAATTATAAACCAACTCAACGATTAATCACTCGTATAAATACGAGCTACGCACTATACTCGAATACTACCGAATTAATATATTATTATCGGAATTTAAACGATTCGTCAATCAATTAATTATCGGTATTTAATTATACGATACGAACAATTACTGCAACATTATTCGAATAACTAACGCTCGAATAATAATTCTCATTATCGAATTACTACTCGCATAGATACGAGTTACTCGTATTATTTAATCTTTAATTAATTACCTAATTACTAATTAATTACCTAATTACTAATTAATTAGATAACTAATAAATAATTAGATAAATAATTAAATAATTAAATTCGAATTTATAAATTAATAAAATAATTCAGAAATTAATAATATTATTTTTCAAAATTCAAAACAGATTTTTTTAGCTAATTATTAGAATTATTAAAACTAACTTCTAATTTATAAAATAAAAGTAAATAATTAGAAACTCAGAAACAGTTTCAGGAAAATGAAGTTGAGGTTGGGTGGATCAAAACCGGGTTTGCATTAAAACCCAACCGGGTCGGGTCCGGGTTGGCAAGAACACCCGCGGGTGTTCTTCACGTTTCCAGAACCCGGCGGAGTTCCGGCCACCGGAGTCCGATTCCGGCGAGTCCAATTCTGGGGAAAACTGCGTAGTTTCGATCCGATTTTGCTGCCAAATAATTTGTTACCATCCCAGCTGCATATCCCCGCCGTCCATCACTTCAACCACCCGCTGTCTCATCTTCCCCGGCGAAAATCGATTCAAAGTCCGGCGACATCAACTCCATGGCCGGCGAGCTCGGTTTCGCGAAATCCAACACCAAACAATCCGATTTCTATGCCAAATTAAAGCTATAAAGTTCTACAATCACTTCCTATCATCAATCATAAGCAAGAACTTCTATAAATCTTAAAAAAACGAAATCAAAATAGTAAAACCCAAGAACTTGACATATCGATTTGGGGGTTGTAAAATCAAAATAAAAATACCTAATCACTACTAGGACTACAACAAATCTAACTACATCAACCAAACAATCAAACGATTCTTCAAAAATCAAAAATCGAAATTCATGCCAAGAACATCAAAATTCGATTTTAAAATTTAACCAACCTCAGTTGATGTTGTAGATATTAATAGATTCGTCTCTTTGAGAGGATTAATTTGGTTATCGAGCAAAATCAGAGGTTTAGTAAATCTCCTGCAATCAGGGTTTGATCTTCACCTTCTTTCAAGAACAAAACTCTCACCCACACTCTCTAATTTCTTTTTCTTTTTATTTAATTCTGATTTTTAATTGTAATTAGCTAATTAATTATCCATAAATCTGGTATTTATATTTATAAAAATAATACCCCTAAATAAAATAAAGGGGCCAATTACACTCCTAATAAAAATATTTGGCCCCAATTTTTATAATTTTTGGGTATTAATATTAAATTTTTAAATATCCTATAAATACAAAATTAATGCTAAAAATTCCCAAAAATTGTGATTATTACAAAAATGCAAAGAAAAATGATATATGATAATTTCATGATCATATAAAAATAAAAAAATGTGATTTTTGTGGGGTTTTTGGTACCCGAAGGGGCCCGGAAAAGCCATTTTTTGCGAAAAAGGTCAATTTATAAAACGTCTAGGGGTTCAGAATAACGATATGATATAAGGCATTTTTGGCAAAATAGGGCCAATGATTTTGTTTGAAATACGGGCTTTTAAAACATGGTTTTGAGTTGTACGAGTTTTGATATAAGATATCTAACTTACAATAAAACACTCAATAAATGTCCAAACACGTTTGGATCAAAACAGATAACACGTAACACATAGCAGTTAAGGTTTAATGACTCAACACATTTAATCACATATAAATGACATATTAATACACATATTTTATTATAAATATGATATCATACAATGTAAATTTCCCGGTCGTTACATTCTCCCCCCCCCCCTTAATAGGATTCTGTCCTCAGAATCTTCTACGAAAACAAATGAGGGTATTTCTCTAACATTTCATTTTCAAGCTCCCAGGTTGATTCTTCAACCACTGGGTTTCTCCACAATACTCGCACTAAATATACAGACTTATTTCTCAACACTTTCTCTCGCCGATCTAAAATTCTTACCGGCTGTTCTACAAAAGACAAATCTAGTTGGATATCTATCGGTTAATACTCTATTACATGCCTAAAATCAGGATTATATCGCTTAAGCATTGACACGTGAAACACATTGTGAATATGTTGCATATGAGGCGGTAACGCTAATTCGTATGCAAGCTTTCCTACTTTCTTCAAAATTTCAAATGGTCTGACGTATCATGGCTTCAATTTACCCTTATTGCCAAATCTGGTCAATCCTTTCCATGGCGATATTTTGAGTAGTACGTGTTCTCCTTCCTGATAGTCCATATCCTTCCTTGCTTGGTCTGCATATTTGCGTTGCCTGTTTTGCGCTGCATCGAGTCGTTTTCGAATAAGTTCAATCTTTTCTTTCATTTGCTGAATTAATTTTGGACCCAAAATTTTACGTTCTCCAACTTCATCCCAGTGTATTGGTGATCTGCATTTTCTCCCATATAGTGCTTCATACGGTGGCATTCCAATGCTGGCGTGATAGCTGTTATTATAAGAAAATTCCACTAGGGGTAGATGCTCCTCCCAACTGCCTTCAAAATCAATCGCACAAACTCGTAGCATGTCTTTAATCGTTTGAATAGTTCTTTCACTTTGCCCGTCGGTTTGCGGATGATAAGCGGTACTCATGTTTAATTTTGTTCCAAGGCATTCTTGAAATTATCTCCAAAATCTTGAATTGAAATGAGGATCTCGATCCGATACAATAGATATTGGAACTCCATGTCGCATCACAATTTCCTTGAGATACATGTGCACTAATTTGTCGAGCGAAAATCTTTCATTAATTGGTAGGAAATGTGCCGACTTTGTAAGTCTGTCAATGATTACCCATATCGCATCATGATTTGCCCTAGTCCTCGGTAGTCCTACCACAAAATCCATCGCTAGATGTTCCCATTTCCATTCAGGAATGTCTAACGGTTGCAATAACCTGCTCGTACGTTGATGTTCCGCTTTAACTCGCTGGCATGTATAGCATTTACTCACCCATTCTGCTATTTCCTTCTTCATATTCGGCCACCAAAAGTTTTCCTTCAAATCGCGATACATTTTTGTGCTTCCTGGATGAATGGAATACTTCGAATTGTGCGCATCCCGCATTATTTCTTCTTTTAATTCTGCCACGTCAGGGATCCAGATTCTCGATGCAAAGCGTAAAATTCCTTCATTATCTTTCTGAGTTGTGATCTCTTCTCCCGTTAAGTCATCATCTTGACTCATTACTTCATCTTGACAACGGCGAATCTTTTCTAGCAACTCCGGTCGGAAAGTCATAGCGTAGATAGTTCCTGCAGATTCATTGGGAATACGAATCTCGATTTCCAATTTGTCGAATTCCTTGGCCAATTCTTCACATGAAGTTAACCGATTCAATCTTTCTTTTCTGCTTAGCGCATCCGCTACAACATTTGCTTTTCCTGGATGATAACTGATTGTAACATCGTAATCTTTAATCAATTCCAGCCATCGACGTTGTCGCATGTTCAGTTCTCTTTGCGTAAAGATATACTTCAGACTTTTATGATCCGTGTAGATTTCGCATTTTTCACCGTAGAGATAATGTCTCCAAAGCTTCAATGCAAATACGATCGCTTCCAATTCCAGATCATGCGTAGGATATTTCTGCTCATGGGGTTTAAGTTGTCTCGAAGCATATGCAATGACATTACCGTGTTGCATCAATACACATCCTAGCCCGCGATACGAAGCGTCACTGTAAATGATGAAATTTCCTTGCTCGTCTGGCAGTACAAGTACTGGTGCGGTCACCAACCGATTCTTTAACTCTTGAAAACTTTCTTCACACTTATCATTCCATTCAAACTTTTCACTTTTTCGGGTTAACTTGGTCAACGGCGTTGCTATCTTTGCAAAATCTTTGACAAATCTTCGATAATACCCTGCCAATCCCTAGAAACTTCGAACTTCTGTCGGCGTCTTTGGTCTTTCCCAATTCAACACAGCTTCAATCTTTGCTGGATCAACTTGGATGCCTTCTCTATCGATGATATGCCCTAGAAATTGTACTTCCCTTAACCAGAATTCACATTTTGAGAATTTTGCCTAAAATTTCTCTTTCCTTAGAATTTCCAAAACTATCCTCAAGTGTTCTGCATGCTCTTCTTCTGTCTTGGAGTAAATCAAGATGTCATCAATGAATACAATCACGAACTTGTCCAAATATTTCTTGAATATCCTGTTCATCAAATCCCTGAATGCAGCTGGCGCGTTTGTTAAACCGAATGCCATTACAAGAAACTCGTAATGCCCATATCTCGTACGAAACGCAGTCTTTGGAATATCTTCAGCTTTAATCTTCAATTGATGATAACCTGAGCGTAAATCTATCTTCGAAAACCATGCAGCTCATTTTAACTGGTCGAACAAATCGTCGATTCTCGGTAAAGGATACTTGTTCTTGATAGTGAGCTTATTCAATTCCCTATAGTCGATGCACAATCACATACTGCCATCCTTCTTCTTCACAAATAACACTGGTGCACCCCATGGGGATACACTAGGTCGTATAATACCTCGGTCTAGGAGATCTTGCAGTTGCGTTGACAATTCTTTCATTTTGACTGGAGCCATTCGATACGGAGCTTTCGAAACTGGTTCTGTACCTGATGCTAGATCAATCGTGAACTCAATTTCTCGATCTGGCGGTAACCCTAGAAGCTTGTCTGGAAAGACGTCCGGAAATTCACATACAACTGGAATGTCTTCTATTCTAGGGCTTCCTTTTTCAGTATCTAACACGTAAGCTATGTACGCCTCACATCCTTGTCGAAGCAATCGTTTGGTCTGCACTACAGTGAGAAATTTATTCTGCTGCTTTTCGCCCTTGAATATTACCGTTGCCTTTTCCGCAGTTCGCAATTCAACTTTCTTATTCGCGCAACCTATCTGAGCCTTATGACATGCTAACCAATCCATTCCCAAAATGATATCGAATTCTCCTAGCTTAAAAGGGATTAAATCTACAGAAAAATGATGTCCGGCTACTTCTACATCACACGCAAAACATACTCGATCTACCGGAACTTGGTCGTCATTCGCTAATTTTATAATTAACGTCTCGCCCAACCATTCAATTTCGCAATGTAACTTATCAAGAAATTCTTCAAAAATAAATGAACGGGTAGCTCCAGAATCAATTAATACTTTTGAATCTACGGAGTTCACCAAAAGCGTACATGCAATCACACTTGGATTCTGTACTGCTTCTTTCATGGTCATGTTAAAAGTCCTTGCTATGGGTTGAATTGGCGGCTGTGGCGGAGGTAATGCCAATACTTTCGGAATACTGGCTGCCATTGCTGGTCCTTTACAATTCCTAGTGATATGCCCTCTCCTTCCGCATTGATAGCAAGTGATTTCTGCTATTTTTCCTGTCGGACATTCGTTAGAGTAGTGCCCTTTCTGCTTGCATTTGAAACATGTCACCTCTTCTTTAATACATACGCCGGTATGCTTGCGTCCACAAGTTTTGCAATACGGCACTGGAACCTTAACAATTCCCTGCTGGTTGGAGACTTGGAAACGATTACCTGCTTTTTGTGTACCCTATCCTATCCTTTTGAAATTCAGATTTGCCCGGGCTTGAAATCCCGGCTTTCTGTTGAAATGGTCTTGGAAACTTCCTTGTCCTCTGTCTCGTTGAGATCTTTCACTTTCCCCTTCGATGATCAAAGCTTTCTGGACTACAGTAGTATATGTTGCTAATTCAAAAACTGCAACTTGTCCGCGTATCCATGGTCGTAATCCCTCTTGAAATCTCTGCACTCGTTTCCCTTCAGTGTCCACCTGTTCCGGAACAAACCTAGCTAATTCATTAAATTTGGCTTCATATTCTGTTACAGACATACTTCCCTGCTTCAGCTCTAAAAACTTTATCTGCATCTGATTCCTTACATAGCGAGGAAAATGCTTTTCTAAAAATAACTCTTTAAACTTATCCCAAGCAATAACATCTTCACCCTCTAAAGCCTTTTTAGATTCCCACCAATAATTTGCCTCTCGTTTCAACAAGTAACTAGAAAAATCAGTCTTCTGGTCCTCACCTACCTTCACTAGTACAAAAGCTTTCTCTATTTCCTTTAACCAGGTGGTAGCTTTAATAGGATCAGTAGACCCATCAAATTCTGGAGGTTTAACTGACTGAAACTACTTAAAAGTAACAACAGGTTGAGGCTCAGGACGAGGTGGTTGTTGTAACATTTGTTGTTGTATCTACTGTTGTATCTACTGTTGCTGATGCTGCATCTGCTGCTGCATCATTACCATCTGTTGTTGCATCAGATGGAATATTTGGTTCATGGTTTCATTAGTCTGGCCTTCAGAATTATTGTTAGAGGTCTCAGCCCTAGTCTTTCTTTTTGGTGCCATCTTCTTCTGATAATAAAACAGGTGATATTTATTTAACAGTTTAATAAATAATTGACAGTATGTAAGAAAAACAATTTATCCGGTATTACTAACATGATTTATATAAAGAAAACAGTTGCTGAATATAAAAATTAGAAATGTAAGCAGTTAAATAAAATGGTTATCCTTTTCTGTTTTTTTTTTCAACAGGAATTATAGTATAAAAGACTGTAAAGCAGTAAAATGAAAGTAAATGCTGTAAAACTGGAAAGACTGAAATTTAAATAAAAGAAATTTGAAAAGTTCAGTTTATATATATATGACACCAGCCTCAGGTGTAAATGCTTGATACAAAAAGTCTCGCTCCGCTGGAAGTCATCGGGGCTACAAGTCATACAACTACTACAGGTCAAAACCTACTACAGGTTAAACTACTAGTACACACATGCACACTACTCACTAGGTCATACTACACTGCCTCTATGTACATCTATACTCTGAAGTCACTGTCTCATATGTCCCTGACTCAGAACCCTGGTGGCACATGACTCAACTCCTCCTGCAATGCCTCTAGCACTGTCTCGGTAAGTCCCAAAGCTCTATGATATGCTGTCTCTGCACTAATATCCTGCTGTCTCAGATCCATAAGCTGCTGAGAACTAACTCGGTGAATCTGACGTAACCTCTCCCTCAGTATGCAATCTGATCGTAATGCTCGGACGGGACCATCTGCCTGCATCTCAAACAATCCAAGAATCTCTCTACACTGGGTCTGCCATCGAACCATCTCCTCTCTCTCTTCCTGAAAACGCTGATAAGTAACTGTATGATGCTCACTAAGATCCGTGCTAGAACCTCGAGAAGATAACGGCCCACCGACTACTATCTCATCCATAAACTCCTGCTGCGGAAACTGATATACTCCAGGAATAGGGGCATAAATAGCTAAAGGGGCAGGAAATAAGACTGGCTGCTCCATAGGTGCATACACTGGTGGCTCTGCCTCTGGCTCTATCTGTGGAATATCTGGAATCTCAGGCTGCGGTACTAGAATATGCGGCTCTAAATCATCCCACTGTGGAAGATCAATCATATCAGGAACATCAAATATCGGAAACTCCAAAGGTGGAAAGTCAGGCATCTCTGGCTCAATTAAGGGAAATAATCAACAAAGTCTGGTACCTCTAATGGAGGTGGTATCTCTGGTGCTGGTCCAAATGGTAATAGTGGAGGTGGTGGCAATGGAGGAAAAACCTGCACTGATGTTGGGGCTAGTACTGGTGCTGCTACTGGGTCTGACTCAGTCCACTCTGAGGAAGAAGCCATCTAATAATATACCAAAGAAAAGAAAAGGTGACTAAACAATTCTAAGATTTATACTTTCCTATTCTAATCTGACCTAAATCCTAACACTATTCTTCCTAATCTGACTATCCCTATCTTATGTGATCTCTCTATCCTATCTTAATCCTAATGTTCTTATTTTCAGGGACCAAACCTACAGCTCTGATGCCAAACTGTAACGCCCTCCAGACCCGGGGTATAAGTCTAGGGGTTACGAGCTAATCACCAAACAAGCTTATTAATAAATAATAAAGAAATAAAACTAAACCCCTTAACAACTACCAGGACCTTTTTAGGTTGAAGTATGAAAACAAGAACCACTATCTACTTTTATTACAAACCAATATTCAAAATCTCACAAACTTTCTTTATTACAAACCATTGTCTAACTCATTTTAAACTAAGTTCAGCTTTTATTCAAACACACATATTATCTATCAACACTCCACCTGCTCGAGCAACTCAAAGCTTTCTTCCTGGATAGGGATCAACACCTTGGGTATAAGAGGATCCCGAGGTTTGACCCGCTTCTTTACCACTCGTGTTCTCACGGGTTTCATATTCCTTCTTAACTCAAACAATAAGGTGAATAACAACAAAAAGGGGTGAGCCAAAATTGCTCAACAAGTCTACAAAATATACACAATCTTAAAGCAATATAACCGAATCTGTATCCCAGGTTTATCTGCAAAGATATAACCTCATAAAAATCAAAAGAAGGCCATTGCTGGCGAATACAAACGAACTACACTGGACTCAAATTCGCAGCTATACTCTGCTGATCAGCCAGGATACAGTGCAGATCTATATCTCACTATATAGATCTTGTCGGGAACCCAGGCACTACGGCCCATCTCAAGGATCCGGTTATGTTCCGGTCCTTAGGATTAAATAACCTTAATCCCCAAAAGTAATGTTATCCAGTCCCTGGAATAGCAACCGGAACAATCGGTATACTTTGATATATTCTAATCACCAGAATATATTAATAATTGTGAGTAATAATTGGAATATGAATAATAAATTCAAATGAAAAGAATAATTCAAGAATCGAACTGAGATATGAATAAAGGAATTAAGGTAATGTAAATGTAATAAGAATCTGAAGAGAATATCACTATTCTGGAAAATAGAATAGAGGAGAAACTTAACTTCTGTGCGACTTACTGCAATTAAATCACTTCCGTCTATCCCCTACTTGACCTGCCTTGCTGGCTTAGTTTCTGTTAGCAAAATAGATTGGTTAAGTCATTTTATAATTCTGTCGTACCTTAAATCGACTTCATTTTGTTCCTACTATTTACCCATACGTTTATAACGAACTCGAATATTACATATAAACAAGTAAGACTCGATTAACCACATAATACACATAAGCACATAAGCACATAATCGTTTTTATAGTTAAAATAATTTTTAGAATCGAAATCGATTCGCTGATTGCTCCGTTGATCACCTTCTGCTTCATTTCCCATTTTTCCGGAATTTTTCGAACTCGTCTCGGCACGCATTTCGACTGATAATCAAGCAATTTATAAAATAAACTAATTTTGAGAAGAAATTAGGTTTTCATATTATTTTTAGTGAAAATAATTCATTTTTTAGAGTCAACAGGCTTTCGTTTCGCTCAATTCGGACTAACGGTTGAATTATTATCAATTAAACACTGATAATTCAATTTATTATTCAATATAAATAATTATTGCTACTTTTTAAATCCCAAAATAATTTTTAAATAATTATTTAAGTAAAAGCAAAGTCAAAAATAATTTTTTTATAATTTTTTTGGAGTTAAAATGAAGAAGTTTTGATTTATCGGACATTATGTGACTAATTATCGAAATAACTAATCACTTTTTAAATATTTAATAAATAGATGACTAATAAATAATTAATAGATAATTATTTACTAATTTAAAATAATTAATCCCTAATTATTAGGATTAATCACAATTTATTGCAAATATTTACAACTCATCGTTATTTATTTGATTAGATCGATTATTTACAAATAATCAATCGATTTAATTAACTGATACGCTATTTATCGAATAACTACGAATTATTCGAATTATAAACCAACTCAACGATTAATCACTCGTATAAATACGAGCTACGCACTATTCTCGAATACTACCGAATTAATATATTATTATCGAAATTTAAACGATTCGTTAATCAATTAATTATCGGTATTTAATTATACGATACGAACAATTACTGCAACATTATTCGAATAACTAACGCTCGAATAATAATTCTCATTATCGAATCACTACTCGCATAGATACGAGTTACTCGTATTATTTAATCTTTAATTAATTACCTAATTACTAATTAATTACCTAATTACTAATTAATTAGATAACTAATAAATAATTAGATAAATAATTATATAATTAAATTCGAATTTATAAATTAATAAAATAATTCAGAAATTAATAATATTATTTTTCAAAATTCAAAACAGATTTTTTTAGCTAATTATTAGAATTATTAAAACTAATTTCTAATTTATAAAATAAAAGTAAAATATTAGAAACTCAGAAACAGTTTCAGGAAAATGAAGTTGAGGTTGGGTGGATCAAAACCGAGTTTGCATTAAAACCCAACCGGGTCGGGTCCGGGTTGGCAAGAACACCCGCCGCAGTTCTTCACGTTTCCGGAACCCGGCGGAGTTCCGGCCACCGGAGTCCGATTCCGGCGAGTCCAATTCTGGGGAAAACTGCATAGTTTCGATCCGATTTTGCTGCCAAATAATTTGTTACCATCCCAGCTGCATATCCCCGCCGTCCATCACTTCAACCACCCGTTGTCTCATCTTCCCCGGCGAAAATCGATTCAAAATCCGGCGACATCAACTCCATGGCCGGCGAGCTCGGTTTCGCGAAATCCAACACCAAACAATCCGATTTCTATGCCAAATTAAAGCTATAAAGTTCTACCATCACTTCCTATCATCAATCATAAGCAAGAACTTCTATAAATCTTAAAAAAACGAAATCAAAATAGTAAAACCCAAGAACTTGACATATCGATTTGGGGGTTGTAAAATCAAAATAAAAATACCTAATCACTCCTAGGACTACAACAAATCTAACTACATCAACCAAACAATCAAACGATCCTTCAAAAATCAAAAATCGAAATTCATGCCAAGAACATCAAAATTCGATTTTAAAATTTAACCAACCTCAGTTGATGTTGTTGATATCAATAGATTCGTCTCTTTGCGAGGATTAATTTGGTTACTCGAGCAAAATCAGAGGTTTAGTAAATCTCCTGCAATCAGGGTTTGATCTTCACCTTCTTTCAAGAACAAAACTCTCACCCACACTCTCTAATTTCTTTTTCTTTTTATTTAATTCTGATTTTTAATTGTAATTAGCTGATTAATTATCCATAAATCTTGTATTTATATTTATAAAAATAATACCCCTAAATAAAATAAAGGGGCTAATTACACTCCTAATAAAAATATTTGGCCCCAATTTTTGTAATTGTTGGATATTAATATTGAATTTTTAAATATCCAATAAATACAAAATTAATGCTAAAAATTCCCAAAAATTGTGATTATTACAAAAATGCAAAGAAAAATGATATATGATAATTTCATGATCATATAAAAATAAAAAATGTGATTTTTGTGGGGTTTTTGGTACCCGAAGGGGCCCGGAAAAGCCATTTTTCGCGAAAAAGGTCAATTTGTAAAACGTCTAGGGGTTCAGAAGAACGATATGATATAGGGCATTTTTGGAAAAATAGGGCCAATGATTTTGTTTGAAATACGGGCTTCTAAAACATGGTTTTGAGCTGTACGAGTTTTGATATAGAATATCTAACTTACAATAAAACACTCAATAAATGTCCAAAACACGTTTGGATCAAAACAGATAACACGTAACACATAGCAGTTAAGGTTTAATGACTCAACACATGTAATCACATATAAATGACATATTAATACACATATTTTATTATAAATATGATATCATACAACGTAAATTTCCCGATCGTTACAATGATCCAGTGCTGTCACACGGGATGATTAGCATATGATAGTTCGTCCGTCGGAGAAAGATTCCAATCTAAATTATTATATCTTTTTTCATTTATCAAGTATTTTGGTTTCGAATAAAAGGTGAAATGCAGTTTTGATTCAGTTTCTGATTGATGTGGATATTCAGGTTGTTGTTAAATATCAAATGTGGTATTAGTATGGATGATTGATTTTGACTTCAGTATGGGATGTTGTGAGCATCAAAGTTCGTATTGATATCTAATTTGATATGACAACAAAATAAGTATTAATATCAAGAGTTCGGTTTTGAATAAAGTTTATGATTCATTCCATAATCATTTTTTCATGTTAATGTTGTTTACGATATTTCCTTAAACACAGTTTTACGAGTTTTATTCTCCACCTGATTCAAAATATTGCTAAAGCATTTTTGCTCAAAAATATATATTAAAAAGGGTGTTGAATATAGTGAGAAATAATTATCCGATTCTTTAATAAATTTGCTTATTCAACAATTATGATTTCAAATGTTCTGCATTAATGCAGATGTCGGTTTTATATCAAAATGATCCTATATATGCTATATTAAACTTGCTGAACATTTCTTTCGCTCATACTTGCCTGTTTTTAAATTTAACCTCCAGTGAGGATTAGCTTGTGCTGTTTAGCCGCGTAATTCGAGGAAGCGAAGAAGAAGCTTTTGGAAGGTGTTGGTCCAGGGTTTGCGGACTAGTGTAAGTTCTATTGTATAAAGTCGTGTTTATATATATGTATTAGTTATGTTATTAAATTTTTGGTCTAGTATACTTCTTTTCGAAGTTATGTTATTTTTGAGTTTGGGAATTTGTTATGTTATTAAATTTTGAGTTTGGGAATTAGTTATGTTATTAAATTTTGAGTTTGGGAATTTGTTGAAAAGAGTTTTAAAAGAAAGTGAAAATTTATTTTTGGAATTTGGATATCTTGTTTCTAGAACTATAACCTTAAAAGATCTTAAATTATTTGGGGTCATAGATGATAAATATCTCCTGCTAACATTTATTTATTGTTTAAACATGTTATTTTGGATTGAGGTTTGTTGCCAGACACCTGTTTCATAGTAGTTGCTGCTTTCCCATAATAGTAGTTACCACTTGTTTCGTGTTTAACCGGAGTAGAAACAGAGCCGACGACCAAATCCTCTGACCCCGGATTTTGGGGTGTTACAGGTTGGTATCAGAGCTGAGGTTATAGTAAACTAGAAATGAGAGTGTGTAAGAGTGTGTATAGCTATCTGAGGACGCTTGAGCTCATATCGAGTTCCTATTGGACTATTGGATATAGTACCGACGAGTAAGCTAAGATATGCGCATTCGTTTGAGATGGTTGTGATGAGCTGGAAAAAACTCCTGGCAGTTGCAAACTTATATTGTGGAATCTTTTGAGGCTACTACGATTCGACGTCGATGGAGATTATCGATATCCTTGGAACGTGAAGAAGTGTCTAGAATTGGTTGACGAGTCACCAGAAGAATTCAAATAGAAGATTAGTATTGAGACTTTGGCAATACCTTCTCTTTCTATAACTTCTTTTGACCTCTCTGAAAAGAGGTATCTATTAGAGGATATACTTTCTAACACCCGTTTAGAATCTTGTTTTCTAGAATTCAATTTCTCCAGAAATATCAGCTTTGAACCTTTTCAGTTTTGGATTCGGGAATTGTCCTAACAACTCATTTATTAGAAATCTTTATTATTCACTTGATTTTGAATTCATTTCATTTTTTTTATTCTGACTGAGATGAACAACCCTAACTATAGGGGACACAAGGTATACATGTCTGTGTGATAGGAGTTGGATGAGACACTATCACTTGTGTGTGTTGTGACTATAAGAAGGTTAATAACCTTTAGTAGTGTCTTAATTTGGACACGCAATACCAAGTTCATTTGTTCATATTGATCTCTCAGTTATTCTTTCATTCTAACAATACTTTCTCAAAAAAAATTCAGATTTTGGTAACCACAATGGTGAGACATCCGTTATGATATAAAATTCTTTTCTCTTTGGAATTCCATAATTTTATTATTTCAAATTGTTAGATATATTTGATAATGTCATGTCTAATATGATTTGTGTTTAGTTTTTCAGATCTTACTTAACAGGACAAATCAGTACTTAACTGGAAATCAGTACTTATACTGGAGTCAGGACTTAAGATATCAGAACTTAAATTGTCAGAACTTAAGTTATCAGGAGATATTTATCAGGAGATAATATCAGGACTTAAGGAGGCGTTCAGATAAGGAAGGCGGCTGATTGAAAGGAAAGAAGATCAAGACAAACGCAAGAAGACATATGCATGAAGAAGGAATTCTATGAAGAATAGAATACTTGGAAGAAAAGATAACTAGTTGATATATTTTAGGAAGCAGAATTATATTTCATATCAATTAGAATTTATCTTATAACTGTGTAGTATATAAACACGGACATAGGGTTTACACTATATGTGTTATCATAATCTAAGTTATTATTCATTGTAACTTTAGCATCTCTCGTGATAATTTGTTCATCACTGAGAGAGGATAGTTCCATATTGTAACAGAGTTTATTGTGTTGAATAAAATCTGTTTTCTGTTACTTTTGTTCTTATATTCGATTTGATTGTGATAAACACTGTATTCAACCCCATTCTACAGTGTGTGAGACCTAACAAGTGGTATCAGAGCAGATCTGTTAACACACAAACATTTTAAGATCCAAAAACAATCATGTCTGAAGAAGAACAAACTCCAACCAAGCATACCAAAATTGAAGAACCTCCAAAGACTCAGATCTATAATCGATATGAGACTATTAGAGTTCTCATACTGAAACCATCTGAATATCCCATATGAAAGGTGAGGATGTCTATGTTTCTGGAAGTTACAGACCGAGAATACCTTGAAAGAATCAATGAAGGACCACATAAGCCAACCAAACTCTCTGTTGTAGTTGCAGGTGAACCAGCAAAGTCTGTACCAAAGGAGAAGAGTGATTACACTGCTGAAGATATCTCATCGATTGCTAGGGATGCTAAGGTACGACACTTGCTGCATAGTGCCATTGATAATGTCATGTCAAACAGGGTAATTAACTGGAAGACTACAAAGGAGATATGGGATGCCTTGGAGACAAGATGCCAGGGAACTGACTCAATTAAAAAGAACAGGAAGACTATACTCACTCAAGAGTATGAGCACTTTGACTCAAAACCTGATGAGTCATTGACTGGTTTATATGACAGATTTGTTAAACTCTGGAATGATTTGTCACTAGTTGACAAGGAATATGATCTTGAAGATTCAAATCTTAAATTCCTGTTAGCTCTTCCTGAAAGTTGGGATTTGAAGGCCACCACTATAAGAGACAACTATAATCTTGAAGAAACAACTCTTGATGAAATTTATGGGATGCTCAAGACTCATGAACTTGAGATGGAACAAAGAAGCAAGAGGAATGGAAGAAAGTCAATGACAGTTGCTCTAAAGGCTGATGAGGAATCCCCCAAAGCAGCTGCCTCAAGAAAAGGTAAAGGAAAAGCTCTCATCACAAAGTCTGATACTGAGTCATCAAGTTCTGATAGTGATGATGACTCAGAAACTGAAAGCTTACCTGAGATGGATGTTGGTGAAGAGATGATGAAGCTGGGTGCTTTTATGGTGAAAGGAATCACAAGTATTGTATACAGGAAATTCAGAAAGGGAAAGAAATTTTCCAGGAAAGGTGCAAGTTCTGATAAGAAGGGTTTCAGAAAATCTGAAGGCAAAGCAGGAAAGTCTGACAGAGGAGATTACTCAAATGTCAAATGCTACAACTGTGGTGAGAAAGGCCACATATCTCCTAATTGCAAGAAAGTGAAGAGTGACAAAGGCAAGGCTCTTGTCACAAAGAAGAAAAGCTGGACAGACACTTCAGATTCTGAAAGTGAGGTGAACTATGCCTTGATGGCAAATGCTGATAGCAGTTCTGATGCTACTGAGTTAAAGGTACCTCAAACTACTTATGCCTTTCATACTGATAATATTATTGAGTTGAGAAGATATCTTAAAACCATGATCATTAGTTATAGAGATCAAACTTTAACATGTGAAAGATTAACTTCTGAAAATCTTGCTTATAAAAAAAGGAATGATTATTTAGAAAAAGAGTTAGTCATGTTCCATCAAACTCAGAAAGATAGAGATGATGCCTTTTATGTTAGGGATGAAGTACTTAAAGTGAATGAATCAATAAAAACTGAGTTAGAAAAAGAAAGAGAGATTATCAGGACTTGGACTAACTCTGGCAGAACAACTCAGAGTTTGTTAAGTAGTGGAAACTGGAAAGAAGGCTTAGGTTATGGAGATGATAAGAATGATAAGGGAACTGTAGAAATTGAGCCTATATTTGTTAAACAAAAGCCAAAGGTAAATCCTGTTAAGTTTGTAGCTGTAAAGTCTGATATTGATACATCAGAAGTTAAAGAGAAATTAACTTCTGATAAACCAAAACAGGATAAGCCAACTGAAGTTAACATAGGCTTAATGACAAAGAAGCAGCTTAAGCATAAGCTAAAAAAAGTTAAGAATGTAAACAAGGTAAAGCTCCCTAGGAAAAATAGGAATGGAAAGGAAGGTGTGAATAAAAGTAATGATTATAAACCTGTTCCTAATGCTCCTAGAAAGAAATGTTATAACTGTGGAAATTCTAACTATCTAGCTTCTTTTTGCAGGAAAAATAAGAATATAAACTCCTTACCATCAAAGTCAGGAGTTAAGAGTCAGTCTGTTAAATATAGGCCACAAAATCCTTGTTTTCATTATGGTAGTTTATGGCATTCCATTTATACTTGTAAGGAATATCATAGTTTGTACTAAGATTATTATCAAATAAAACCTTCTTTAAAGAAAGTTAGCATTATTCCTCCTAGTGTAAGTTCTGATGCAAAGTCTGATACTGTAAATGCTGATAAGAAAAATGTTAACATAAACTCTGATGCTAAATCCGCTGCAAATGTTAACAAACTTAATAAGGCCAAAGGATCCAAGCAAGTCTGGGTCCTTAAAAGTAATCATTAGTGGTCTTTGTGATTGCAGGGCAACAGGAAAAACATCCTAGTTCTGGACAGTGGATGTTCAAGACATATGACTGGAAATAAAGCCCTGCTATCAGACTTTGTGGAGAAAGCTGGCCCAAGTGTTTCTTATGGAGATGGCAACATGGGAAAAACTTTGGGATATGGCAATATCAATATTGGGAATGTCATCATTGAAAAAGTAGCTTTAGTCTCAGGACTTAAACACAATTTGCTGAGTGTTAGTCAAATCTGTGACATAGGTTATCATGTGGATTTCTTTGAAGAACACTGTGAAGTTGTTAGCAAATCTACAGGTAAAGTTGTTCTGAAAGGATACAGACATGGTAACATTTATGAAGCCAAGCTTTCAACAAGTATTGATAGTTCAACAATCTGTCTGTTAAGTAGAACATCAATTGAAGAAAGCTGGAATTGGAACAAGAAACTCTCTCATTTAAATTTCAACAATATAAATGAACTAGTCAAGAAAGATCTTGTGAGAGGATTGCCAAAATCAGTATTTGCTCCTGATGGCCTTTGTGATTCCTGTCAAAAGGCAAAACAAAGAAAATCTTCATTCAAGAGCAAGACTGAATCTTCAATTCTTGAGCCTTATCACCTACTTCATGTTGATCTATTTGGTCCAGTGAATGTCATGTCTATTGCAAAGAAGAAATATGTTATGGTCATAGTGGATGAGTTCACCAGATACACATGGGTGTATTTCTTGCACACAAAAAGTGAAACTGCATCTATCTTGATTGAACATGTCAAACAACTGGATAAAGTGGTTAAAGACTTTGTGAAAATCATAAGAATTGATAATGGCACTGAGTTCAAGAATTTGATTATGGAAGAGTTCTGCAAAGACCAAGGAATCAAGCAGGAATTCTCTGCTCCTAGAACTCCACAGAAAAATGGATTTGTTGAAAGAAAGAATAGAACTCTTATTGAAGCTGCACGAACTATACTTGATGAGGCAAAGTTACCAACCTATTTTTGGGCTGAAGCTGTACAGACTGCTTATTTTACTCAAAAGGCAACAGTCATTAACAAGCATGGAAAGACACCATATGAGATGGTGAAGAAAAAGAAGCCAAATCTGAAGTATTTTCATGTATTTGGATGCAAGTGTTTTGTTCTTAAAACTCATCCTAAACAGCAATCCAAATTCGATCTAAAAGCTGATGAAGGAATTTTTGTTGGATATCCACTTTCCACAAAAGCCTTCAGAGTCTACAATTTAAGAACAAGGGTTATCATGGAATCTATCAATGTCTCTTTTGATGATAAGAAGATTACTGGACTTGAAGATTTCAATGATCATGATCAGCTGAGATTTGAGAATGAAGTTTTAAATTCCTACAGTCTAAATCCTGATACTGCAAACTCTGATGGATTAAACTCTGATGTTATTGAAACTGTGGTGACTACGCCAAAGGAAGATGCACCTGTGCAAGGGGAGCATACTGAAGATACAACCATATCTCAAGAAGCATCAGAACCTACAACAGGCTCTTCAAGTTCTGATTCATCAAGTTCTGTTGGGCCAAGTTCTGATAATTCTGGGAACTCCAAT
Organism: Apium graveolens; assembly: GCF_009905375.1. Classification (NCBI taxonomy): domain Eukaryota; kingdom Viridiplantae; phylum Streptophyta; class Magnoliopsida; order Apiales; family Apiaceae; genus Apium; species Apium graveolens. The sequence goes on along the minus strand of NC_133654.1, from coordinate 168,808,231 downwards.
TCTGAAGGATCCAACTCAGAGAGCATAATTTCAGGGGGAGCATCAGAAAAGATTGATGAAGATAGCATGGATCATAGGGGAGCATCCAGTTCTAGAGAAAACCTTCCATCTGCAAGGAAGTGGACTAAAGCACATACACCTGACTTAATTATTGGAAATCCTTATGCAGGTGTCAGAACTAGAACAGCTACATCAAATAAATGTCTCTATCACTCTTTTCTTTCTCAGACTGAACCAAAAAAAGTGGAAGAAGCTCTTCAAGGTGCTGATTGGCTGCAAGCAATGCAGGAAGAGTTAAATGAATTTGAAAGAAATAAAGTCTGGACCCTAGTGCCAAGACCAAAGAACAGATCTGTTGTTGGTACAAAGTGGGTGTTCAGAAACAAAACTGATAGTGATGGCATAATTACAAGGAATAAAGGAAGGCTGGTTGTAAAAGGGTATTCTGAACATGAGGGAATTGATTATGATGAAACATTTACACCAGTTGCTAGATTGGAAGCCATAAGGATATTTTTGGCTTATACTGCTCACAAAAAGTTTGCAGTCTTTCAAATGGGTGTAAAAAGTGCTTTTCTTAATGGAGAATTGGAAGAAGAAGTATATGTTGAACAACCTCCAGGTTTTGTAGATTCAAAATTTCCTAATCATGCTCCAAGAGCATGGTATGAGACATTATCTCAGTTTATTCTGGAAAGTGGATTTAACAGAGGGACTATTGACAAAACACTGTTTTATCTCAACCATGGAAATGACTTACTTTTCGTGCAGATATATATTGATGATATCATTTTTGGTTGTACAAATGACAGACTTTGTAAAAGGTTTGCGAAGCTAATGTAGTCAAGATATCAAAAGAGTATGATGGGAGAACTTAGCTATTTTCTAGGCCTTCAAGTCAAGCAGAATGAAGAGGGAACTTTTATTTGTCAATCTAAGTACACCAGAAATTTGTTGAAGAAATTTGGAATGCAAGATTGTTCAAGTGCATCCACTCCTATGGCCACTGCAACAAAATTTGATAAGGATACTGGTACATCAGTAGATATTATTGATTACAGAGGTATGATTGGCTCACTACTCTATCTAACTGCAAGTAGACCTGATATCATGTATGCTACCTGTCTTTGTGCAAGATTTCAAGCAGATCCAAGAGAACCTGACTTAACAGCTGTGAAAAGAATTTTCAAGTACCTTAAGGGTATAGCTGATCTGAGATTGTGGTAACCTAGAGAATCAGACTTTAAGCTAATAGGGTACTCAGATAGAGATTTTGCAGGATGTAAAATTGACAGGAAAAGCACAAGTAGAAGCTGCCAATTTCTTGGAGGCAGATTAGTTTCTTGGTTTAGCAAGAAACAGAAGTCAATTTCCACATCAACTACAGAAGCAGAGTACATTGTTGCAGGAAGCTGTTGTGCACAGATTCTTTGGATGAAGAATCAGTTACTGGATTATGGGTTAACCTATTCTAAAATCCCTATTTACTGTGATAATCAAAATGCTATTGCTATGACAGGTAGTCCAGTTCAAAACTCAATGACAAAGCACATCAGCATTAGGTACCACTTCATAAGGGAACATGTGGATGAAGGTACAGTGGAATTGCATTTTGTTCCAACATATCAACAACTAGCAGATATCTTCACAAAACCATTATGTGAAGCAACCTTTACAAGATTGGTAAATGAACTTGGAATGGTTTCAGGTTCTTTTTCTAAATCTGCCTAGTTTATATTCTGATACATCAGACTTTATCATCAGTATTTACAAATATTACTATCTTTGTGTATTTTGTGTTTAATTGAAAAATTTTCAAAGTGCTGATTGTTGTTTGATGTGAATTTCTAAACTCTGATAGTGATATGAATATTTCTGTAACTATTCAATCCAATGAGGATAACTGTGCTGGATGCTGACCTAGTAAACTTTAATATACTGATATCCCATGTCTGAAGTAATTGTTTATGTGGAAATCTCTTAACACAAGAAAATTCTGATATTGAGCTTTAGTTAAAGTTTACTTTGTGTATCTTATTACTAAGTCAAAAACTAGAATAGTGCTTCTTATCTGTTAAGTTCTGATGTTAGTAAATCTGGAGGATGTACTAAGTGCTGATAAGCCTCACTTATCAAAAGAAAAGAAATAAAAATCAGGTACTCCTTTGAGATCTAGAATGTGGAAGGGAAGACCCAAGTGCATTGCTGGTATTAAGTAATATGCATTAGAAAAGCAAAATAAAATTTTCTTGGTGACTTTTCACATTCTCTGATTACTGGAGAAATACTCTGATAATAACATAAATTCTGATAAGCAGTTGTGACTCACTTATAATGAGAAGCCACTGTAAAAAGGAATTTCAAAAGATGCATAAAATGAGAACAAAACAGTTGAGGTGGACTCATGCAAGAACTCATTCTATAGTAGACTTCAGAGTGATGACAGATTTTAAGCAAAGTTCTTAGTTATGCCTTATTTCTAAGATGTACTGAAGTGAATCAAACTTTACTCTTTGTCTGATATTTAGCTTAATGCACACACATACACTCCATATGAATGATGAAAATTACTGTGGTGATAAATGCCATTTTGGATGAACAGTTTAAGTGTTAGTTGCATAAATTCTGAGGACAAGTTCTGATGGAAGTTCTGATGATTAAGTTCTGATATACCCATATCAGTATTTGTGTGAAGAATTACAGGAATAAACATTCACTTTTCGAGTTAAGAAGCCATATTCTGATGACTTTTAAATTCTGATAATAATCAAGTTCTGATGCTGACGTGGCAGTATTTATTTACTTGGTTTATTTTTGGTCATTACCTCAACGGTCACATATTTTTTGCAGAATATTGGTTTATGTTAGATAAAGCAGTAATAATCATTTGTTTAGTGGGAACAGTTTTTTTAAAAATTGAACGTGCAAAGTAATAATTGCTTATTTACCGTGCCCATTAACTTTTGCCTTAACTGCTGTATGTTTGACAGGTGTAAAGGTCTGTTCCACTCCTCATTAACTGCTATAACGTGGGTTGTCTAAGTAAAAGAGATAAAAGATTTTCAAATCTTTTATTCATATTTTTATTCTATTTCACTCTCTCTCTTTTCTTATTCTCTCACATTTTCTGACGATTCACTATACAGACATTTCATTAAACACTTTTCAGGCAAACAAGATTTTCGCTTATTTTTTATGGCGCCCAAGGATTTAATTGTTGATGGAGCCAAGTTTGTACTAAATAACTATGCTGCAATCTTTAACAAGGCTGAAGCTCCATCGGTTTTGCACTTTGTGCAAGATTTCTTAGCAAATATTGAGATTGGGTATGCTTTGACCCAACCTTAAACCATTTCAAGCCAACAAGTATTGACATTTTGGCAGACTGGGATTTTTGATGATGGTGGTGATACTGGTACTCCAAACATCGTATTTGAAGTAAATGATGTTGAACATGTAGGGCAGTTCACAAAGCTCTCCACTTATCAGAAGGCTGTACATTCTCAACAGTGTAGGACCCTGTTCTACAGCAGCTTATGGCCAGTTTGGGCTATGAGAAAAGTTTGGGAAAGCTTGGACAACTGAAAAGAGCAAATATCAAGAAAGAATGGAGTTTTTTCTTTGATTGTATCACTAAGGCATTCGCCAATAAATACTCCAACTTTGATGTTATTCCAATCATGAGTCAGCAAATCGGGTATGCTCTCATTCATCAAACTCACTTTATTTTGCAAGTGTTGTGCTAGGTTTCATAGGGAATAGGATGACAGAGGATAGGAATGTAGTATACTTTGCTAGATTCTGTCAGCTTATATATACTTTTTGTTGTGCTGATGAACCCCAACCTACCACTGATTTAATTCTACCCTTTAAGCTTGCAAAAAGGGCTTTTAATGATTTGTTAAATGCTGACAATAAGAAACAAGTGGTTAGACCTTTACAAATACCTCAGTTAGTGAAACAGATACTGGTAAATGCTGATGCACAAACTTACACATCTGTTTACCCTGATATTCAACCCACATCACAGCCAACATAACAGCCATCAGAACATACCACATCTACACAAACACCTCCAACTTCTCAACCTCAACCTACTCAACCCTCAATCAGGACATATTTCAAACCATCAGAGTCATCTCAACCTCAACCTTCAGCACATCCTGTGAAGCCTTCATCTTCCAAACCCAAGAGGACTAAGATAGTACCTCAGTCTCAACAGAAGAGAAGGAAAATTTTTATGAGAGATGAGTCAGACAATGAGGAACAGGTTCCAATATCAGAACCTGTTGTAGTAGAACCTGAGAAGGTCTCTTCTCAGAATGATACTGTCACTGAGAGTTCTAGGCCTCTCAAAAGGCTTAGAAAGCTAAATCCTGATGATAAAGCTCCTACAGTGTCTCCACCCTTGAAGAAAATAAAAAAGCAAAGAGCTCACAGGGACACAGTTGAGTCAGATTCAGAAGATGATGAAGCAGCTAAGGAAGGGGGTCAGGAATCACTGATCCTAACAGAACCAATTGTTATTGAATCACTTCCTTCTGCATAACCAGAAACTGCTCAAGACGGAGTGCCTACACCTCCTGTGTCACCTATAATTGAACAAGTACATACTGAAGACCCAGGTACAAGTGCTGAGATTGATATTCATAACTTGATTGTGCCTGAGGTTCTATACTTGGAAGCTCCACCAACTCAACTCACTCCACCAACAACACCAATTCTAGATGCTGATTTTAATGAAGATATTCCTACCACACCAATTCTGAATCTGGATGATGAAAATCGGATTTTAGGTGGACATCAAGGTTTGGCTGTTGATCGGAACTTAGTTGCAGATCAGCACTTAGAGGATGATGTTGAAGCCTCAATAGCCTCACATACTGTTCTTTTATCAGAGGATGCTGATGATGCTGACTCTGTAAGTTCTAATGCTGCTAATGCTGAACATACTGGTGAAGCTGCGGCAAATGTAGATGCTGATGCAGCTGGTCCATCAGGACATGCACATCAACAAGCTCCAAACAAAGCTGATTTAATCAAGAAGTTTGTTAGAGAAGATGCACCAGTAACTTGGAGTGAAACTCCTAGAGGAAAGGAGTGGACTAAGGAATGGAACAAAGTTGATTTTGTTCCTACTTCAAACATACTTGCTGAGCAATTGGCTAAAGCTGATGAGATGCTAGTCAATGATGATTTCAAGGCACAGCCCAGAGTTACTGCACTAAGTACAAGGCACCTTCAAGGTCAACAATCTGTAACTCAGGCCAAGGTAGAAAAAATTCAAGAATCCATAAATCAGCAAGATATGCTTGTCAAGATGGACAAGAAAATGTTTTTAAACCTACCTTTGACAGAATTGAGTACATTGAGAAAACCCAGGAGAAGCAACATGCTCAGATTGATGAAATTCTGAAGAATCAAGCTTCTCATCAAACCCAACTCAATGAGATCCAATCCTCAGTGGAATTGCTTGTCGCTCTTCTTTTACCTGCTGATGCCAAAAAGGGGGATAAAGTAATTAAGTCTAAATGCAAATCTGTTAAGACACTGAAGGGAAAGGATGATGGAAAAGATGACCAGGGAAACTCTGGAATGGGTGGAGGTCATGGTCAAGGCAAAGGTTTTTTATCAAGCAAATCTGGAACTACAAGTCAAAGAGCAAGTTCTGATACTGGGAGAGGAATAAATTCTGATACTGGTAAAAGGATAAGTTCTGGTGAACATCTGGAACTTGATGAGGAAATTTCAAAACAGTTATTTCTTAAAGAAAATCCAGGAATGGACTTTGAGAGTCTAAAGGAAGAAGAAGCTAGACTTAAAGCAGAAAAAGTCAACTTCAAATCTAAAGCTTCTGTTGTTGAAAAGAAACTTCCTAAGCCTAAGGGCATTGTGATAAAAGAAAGGACAAATTCTGAGGCAACTAAAGTTAAATCACAAGTGGAGATAGATCCAAGGTCCAAGGGCAAAGAAAAAGTTGATGAACCTGTAAAGGTTTATGTGCCAGTCATGGATGAAGAAATATCTGATGAAGATGCTAGTCTTACTCTGATGAAAAGGAAGATTTCTTAAACAACCTCTGACATGGCTCATGTTGTTCAGAGTCAAGATGTAGTAAGTTCTGATATGACAGTGAAGCAAGCAACCTCTGACATAGCTCAAGTTGGCTAGATATCTAAAGATAAGGAAAAGGAAACCTCTGACATTGCTCATGTTAAACCTTCAAAGATACTCCTACCAGGATTCACCAAAGCTAAACAGACTCAATCTTTGAAGACTGCAACAAGTGGTTTTGAAGCAAGAGTTGTTATAGGAAAGGAAGGAAGAGATAAATCTGGATTGGGTAGTGCTGATGAAAGAAGAGTAAGAACACAACCAATGATCCAACTTCTTTAAGTGAACCAGGTGTTGGAGCAACTCCTGAAAGATTGAATCAACTTAAATCTGTACAAATGGTTTACCATACATTTTTTAAAGAACACATCTTGTTATATTTTATGACAGATGGAAGGGTATACCATATTAGGCAGAATGCTATACCACTGAAGTATTTTGAGGAACTGGAACATGTTCTATTCTTACTTCAAGTGAAGAACAGATTAACAGATAGTGTTGCAAATTATTTGAAGACTCAAATTCAAAGACAGAAGAAACTTAACTCTGTAAAGTTTGACAGCACATACTGTCCCAAGTACAGAGATCACAAAGGTGATATTGTCGAGATGAAGCCTAACTCTGCTAAGATTATAACTATTTTTATAGGTTATAAGGCTGTGGAATTCAATCTTGAGTTTGACAAGGCATATTTGATCAGACTAGATCAGGATATAAGGAAAGCTAGAATAAATAATTTCAGGGCTGCTATCTTTCAAATTGGTGAAGATACAGTTGAATTGAAGAATGCTAAAGGAGGATGGTCAATGAACTTAAATATGCTGAGAGATGTTTGTTGAAGAATTATCTCAGAACAACTCCTGATATCAAAGAGATCAGTAATTGAAGCCAAGTCAAAGATCTACACTGCTTAAATTCTGATGTGTATATAGACTGAAGCTGTTATCAGACCTTGAGGATGGTAAAGCTACATGGACTATAAGTTGTAGTTATCTAGTCAAATTTTCATGCATTTGTACTTAATGTTTTTGACATCATCAAATATTTGTTAAACTTGTATATTATGCTAATTTACAAGTTGGGGGAGATTGTTAGATATATTTGATAATGTCATGTCTAATATGATTTGTATTTAGTTTTTCAGATCTTACTTAACAGGACAAATCAGTACTTAACTGGAAATCAGTACTTATACTGGATTCAGGACTTAAGATATCAGAACTTAAGTTGTCAGAACTTAAGTTATCAGGAGATATTTATCAGGAGATAATATCAGGACTTAAGGAGGCCTTCAGATAAGGAAGGCGGCTGATTGAAAGGAAAGAAGATCAAGACAAATACAAGAAGAGATATGCATGAAGAAGGAATTCTATGAAGAATAGAATACTTGGAAGAAAAGATAACTAGTTGATATATTTTAGAAAGTAGAATTATATTTCATATCATTTAGAATTTATCTTGTAACTGTGTAGTATATAAACACAGACATAGGGTTTACACTATATATGTTATCATAATCGAAGTTATTATTCATTGTAACCCTAGCAGCTCTCGTGATAATTTGTTCATCACTAAGAGAGGACAATTCCATATTGTAACAGAGTTTATTGTGTTGAATAAAATCTATTTTCTGTTACTTGTGTTCTTATATTTGATTTGATTGTGATAAACACTGTATTCAACCCCCTTCTACAGTGTGTGAGACCTAACACAATATTCGAAGGTATGCCAACCAAGTTGAGACGAGTTATCCTGGTCATTGAAAAGAAAGACTTTTGGATGGGATTACCAATAGCAACAGTGGATTGCAATGCGATTAAAATATTGGTGGTGTATAACGAAGTCAGTTTGTTTCTTTACTTCTCTCTCTATTTATCTCTATCTCTCTTTCTTTTTCTTTATCTCTATCTTTCTCTCTATTCTTCTTTCTCGTAATCAGTATAAGTGATTCTATTGAGAAATTGGTCAAAGGATATGGATGGAACAATGGTGCGGAGTGAAGCTCCCGTGATAACTGTGTGGTATAAGGATTGCAGTGTTATTTGAAATTTTGAGAAAAGTTACATATACAAGATTAGAAAGTTGGTAAAAAGATCCCTAGTGCTCTCTTCTGCTGATTCCGAGGACAGATCCTTATAAGGGGGGTAGATTGTAATATCCCGTATTTTATTTAGAATTATTATTATTATTACTTGAATATGTTTATGTGTTGTTCTGATATAAAAGGAATAAAATGGTGGATATTGTATTCATGTTTGATGAATTCGTGTCGTTAAATGACGCAATATGCTAATTGTTAAATGGTGTTAGTCCCTATTGGCTTTCTGAAAATATTTACTTAAAGGTATTATTTTCAAAATGCTTATTTTAAAAGCTGATCATTTTATCGATAAGGTAAAACTGAGTGTATTTTCCCATCTTGAGGATCGAGTAGATATTTTGCTCACCTCAATATTTTATCTGTGTCGGAAATATTACTTGGTATTTTATCCGTGTTACCTGGGTATAGGGTGAGGTTTGAAAACATTTAAAAGTAATATTTTACAGCTATTTTTCTACGTATTAAATGAATTATTATGTGTTTAATATTATTTAAAAGTATATCTGTGTTAGGAAATGAATAACACACAGAAGGGGGGGTGAATTTGTTTTAATGTTTTTGTGCTTTTCTTGAATGTTAATGGTTGAACAAAGTAAACTAAATCTTGTAATGAAATGTGTTCATGCAGAATTTAAGTTTGCAGAAAATTAAGAACACAGATCTTCAAAACTCACTTAATTTTATATTAAAATTAAGACTGTTTGCTACAAAATTTCTAGGCTCTTTGTTGATAAAGAGATTAGCTTCTCCTCGAGAGTGTTGCAATAAATTTGATCTAAATTGTTACACCTAACTAAAGGACCGGTGTTAACTTTATAACTTAGTTAATTACTGGCTTACACAGTGTGTAATAAGATATGCTATTAGCCTTTCTAAACTGTCACTTGTCATTTCTGTTTATAGAAAAGTAGATCTTCCATTTCTGGCTTAGCATATCTTTAACATCCCATGTTCACTTTGATCTTCCTTTGTCAGTTAATCTTTACCATTGATCTTGCACATTCTTCAAGCTGCTTTTTGTAGACTTGTCTATCCAGCTGTTTGGATTGTTTGTTGATTGTTAATCTAGGATAATGAACTGATCTGCAACTTTGTACTTTAAGATTTTATCTCGAGATCTCCAGTTTATTTCTATAGAGCATTTGACATCTCGATAAGTATATTGGCTTATCGAGATCTCTATTACTCTATATTTAGTTTCTTTGTAGAGGTCTTTCGTTCTCTATACGAGAATTTTAGTTTGTCGAGATCTCTAGTCTTCACATCTTCACTTTGACTTATCGATAACTCTTAGTTCTCTAGTAGCTTCTTGACTTGTTGATATCTCAGAGTTCTCTATTCAAATTTAACTTGTCGATATATCAGAGTTCTCTAGTGAATTTTGACTTATCGATATCTCTGAGTTCTCTAGTGGAACTTGACTTATCGATAACTCAAAGTTCTCTAATGAATCTAGACTTGTCAATAACTCTGAGTTCTCTAGTGAAGAAATGACTTGTCAATATCTCCAACATTATGTCTTCTTGACTTGACGATATCTCTCTGAGTTCTCTAGTAGCTTTCCTGACTTCTCTATAAGCCATTCTGGAGTTCTCGAATGACTTCTCTATAACATTAAATCTGTGACTTGTAGAGATCTTGACTTAAAGTATTTTTCCTAAAACAGCTTTATTCAGCTCCAAGCTTCTTTATAATTCTTCTGAGGCATGATCTTCTTGATCTTCTTCCTGATAGAATTCTTAGACTTGATACTGTTTATAGAAAAAGGCTCTAGTCTGCTCCTTTGACATTTTTACAGACTTTAAATGTTACAAGTACAAAATACAGATTAAGATCACAATACAACTTACTTAGGGTTGACAAAATGTCTTAGTTTTGTTAGAGTACATGTATATCTTGCACAGTAATCTCTCCTAATTGGTGAGAAGATTGCTTAACACGCATTCATGTCTGTTAACAAGACTAACCCCAAGCTTAACAGGTTATGAAAAGTAACAGTTCATTATTCGCTTTAGATTAGATGTCCATTTAGCTTTTCTTCATACCTTGATCAGGGATACTAATGATATTGTTATCTTCAGTAATCTTTGACATCATCACTTATGTATGACAATCTCCCCAACTTGTTCATTATGAAATTATGCACAAGTTCAGATTGATGATGTCAAAACTCTATCTAAATGCAGAAGTCAATCTTCCCAATCTTCTCAGTGCATTTAGATTTACTCTTATCTCCCCCTTTCAAAAAGAGAGTATTATTGTCTGGCAACATCCAACAGCTGTTTTTGCATTTAGATATATTCTCCCCCTTTTGACATTATCTTGAGGTGGGAAAGATCAGCTAGATGCATGTTGTTCAAGCTTGTGTCATTGTCCATTTGGAACAATATCTGCATCTTCAAGCTATAGTGATTTCAACAGGGAGAATAGGAGACTTAGATCGGCAGAAAAAGTCTTTTAGTAACACAAGTCCTAAACTCTCTATTCTTTTAAAGTAGTCTCTCTACTTCTCACTGCACTAGTCTCATGACTTTTGAGAGTCAGATTTCCTCGCAAGGATTACTAAATCCAGACACTCATCTACCTCTCCTTTTGCCAGAAAGATCCTGCCTCTCTTATTTTCTATTTTTCACTCAATCTTTTCTCTCATCCTCACATGAAATGATCAAATGTTATTTGACCAACAGAAATAAGAAGTGGCTGATAAGAGTTGTCTGTGATCATATGATTAGAGGTGATCCATATAGGTCTAATCATACTCATTTCATCACAAAAGAAGATATGCATTTCATACCTTGTGAGATTTTAAAGAAGCAGCTGATTAATTTAACATTAGTATGCAGCTACATCTTTCATCAGTTTCAACTGTTCTCACAAGGTTCTCAGTGATTCTGCCTTCATCACCATTTTGAGGTAATAGTTCATGTGGGGTTGGAGATTCAAGAGTTGTTGTCTGACTTTGACATCCAGGTTCTTGTGTACTCTATTCCACTGTTTGAATTTTGAGCTTCTGTTAACACTATTTGTTGTGCAGTTATGTCATGTTTTTCAAGAGATTCTTCCTTGTCTTCTATACTATATGAAGTATAGATTCTTGTGGAACATGGATCAGGGAATGATGTTGTTGTTATGCCCCATTAAGACATAGGTTCTTGTGTGCGTGATCCAGGAAGTAAGAATCTTTTGATAGTCCCATCTATATGTCCAAGAGTAATCTCCTTTACTCTCTTTTAACTTTGTTGTTGTAGGAACTTTTGACAGCTTTCCTTAACAAATCCTCCCTAAGGTTCACATGATAGGGTTGATGAGCTATTGTGAAGACCATTCACATATGAAGTTCTGGTCCTTTCTTTGGAGATGAATCAGAATTGCTTGTAGCATTTCTGATTTAGTAAGCACAAGTATCCTCTTCATGAATTTTGAAAGTTTTAAATAAGCATGATCTTGGCTTATTACAACCTTATTTTCTCAAACAACAAACCAAATGAAGAACATTTTGTGAGGTTTCTGTCCTTTTGTAAAACAGGTTCCTTTTGAGAGTTACCTGAGTGGGATTGTGTTTGAGTTTGTGTTTGTGTTGCTGTTCCTGGGTGAATTACAGTTTGGATGTGAAAGATGTATTAACTGCAGTTTAGTACAAATGCCCGTTGGGTGATCCATAGATCTCAGAAATCTTGTAATTAACAAGTTTCTTGCAATTTTTAGGCAAATTCAGAGAATTTTGCAAAAATTTGATTTTTAAAGATGTTGACATACAAAAGTTAAGAGATTTAAAACATAAATCAAAAGTGATTTTGTATAATATTCTACATTACTTATCCATTGATATGTCTGATGCATCAGATGAAATCAAATGTGTTATCTCTGCTTCGAGTGATTTGTCTGAGTTTCCTATTGTTGCCTTCAAGAAATTGTGTTTACCCTGTACTGCATTGAACATATGTAACTTTATGATGTTTTCAGTTGCATACAGTATTACAGAAAATATGAAACTCAGATGAATTGTAAACACATAGCAAACAAGACACAAACAGCTTTAAAATAGAGAAGGTGAAATATTTTTATTAATATTGAAACAGAGTATAGGAAGATATAGATTTTAACAATTTAAACCTTAATCCTAACTACTGTAGTCTCTGCCTCTTCTCAGCTTCAATCCTCCTTGCCCTGTGTTGGTATGCTCTGGACATGAAGTATGCAAGAGAAATGATCCTCTTTTGCAACTCTAGAGCAGCAAGGCGTTCCTGCTCAGCCACCAAAGCACGTCTCTCTTGCTCGAGAGAGACTTCTCCCTCAAAAAATAGAAAGTTTATTTGATCATCCCAAGAGAGTTCGTCAAAAACATCAAGGGGAACATCAAAAGGGCTGGAAATGATCCCTTTGATGCGGACTCGAAGCCCAAAAGGGTCCTAATAGACCTTATTATCAGCCGAATGAAGGGCTGGAAGATAAACACCATTGTTGAGCGTGTAGAATACAGGAGCAGCCATTGGATAGATTTTAACAAGATGAAGATTTGGAGTTCGGGTATTTTTTGAGAAAAAGAAATAGTGATGAATAATGAAGAGAGAAGAATTTGAATTTATAGGGGGAGAAAAAAAGCCAAAGAGACACTTGAGTTACTCTATGAATAAGTGTTTTAACCATACACACATTACGCGAATCTAGGCAGTTAAAAAGTGACTTAACTTTCAAGCTTAACTATTCCCCATACAAATACTCAAGAACACTTACAAAAAAGGTTTAACTATTCCCTATGCAAGTACTCAAGAACACTAATTAAATCAAATACTCCGTACTGAGAAAGATTTATTTTGAATAAAATTCAAAAATACATAATTAACACACAGTCAAATAAATTCAACTATTATCAGAATTCTCAAAACATCACATATAATATACTAGTCTACTTACATTAGACTAACATATTCCACATTTGATCAAAAATATGCACATAAGCACGTAAATGTGTCAATAAGTCTGAGTAATTATAGACAAAGTATGTCAAAAGTATTTTGCTGAACATAATTTATGAATTAAATTATTCCAGTTTTCCATACTTTTTGCTTCTTTTGATATGTTATTTATTAACTTTACATGTTTGAGATATTAATTAATAAATATACAGTTTATTCAGAATTTTTGAAAAATTCTAAGTTGATATATGTATCGAGAAATCTGGGTATTTATAGAAAAAGTAAATGCCTTGTCGAGAACACAAAAATAGACATTTGGAGTTTGTCTATTGAGAAGTCATTTTAAGAAATGAAGTACATATCGAGAAGTCATTTTAAATTACCCTTTTAGAGAACTCAAAATTGAATTATCGAGATGTCAAATAAATACCCAGTTTGTCCAAAAAGTGGACTGAATTAATTCCAACTTTTATGTGAATAAATTCAAAAATAAAAATTAGAATAAATTTTCTAAGAGTATTTTACCAAAATAATTAATTAATTTAAATTTTCTCAGTTCTGAGTTATTGATATGTCAACAATTATACTTGCTATATGTTAGATATATTTGAGATGTCATGTCTAATATGTTGTGTTTAGTTTCAGAACTTAATATCAGGACTTACTGGAAATCAAAACTTACTGAAGTCAGAACTTATATTAGAACTTAAGGCCGTCAGGATTTATATGAGGACTTAAGTGCGGATACTTCAGATAAGGAAAGCAGCTGATTTACAAGAAAGGATCGTGACTAAAACAATAGAAGATATGCATGAAGAGTTAGAAGACTAGAAGACTTGTAGAAGATATCTGATTGATATATTTTATGAGACAGAATTATATTCCATATTAATTAGAAGATATCTTGTAACTGTGTACTATATAAACACAACTTAAGGTTTACATTATATGTGTTATTGTCACGCCCCAACTTAAACAGCAGATTAAATATAGCTATTACAACATTTTAAAAGAAATAACATAACCAAATCCAAGATCTTACAATTTAGGGTTTGGAACAGCCCAACACTACCAACTATTACATCTGATTTTAAATACCGAGTCCTCACACAAACTACTATCACTTATTATACCTGAGCTCGAACATAAGCATCAGCATCACAGGTCTTACGGGCATTCTGCTTGAATCTAACCATAGCTGCTAGCTGTAATATCAGGGTAAAGCAAGGAGTGAGCCAAATGCTCAACAAGTGCTAAACAATATGATACAAAACATAAATCGAGATATACATTAAAGAATGACAATGGAAAGACCTAACCACTGATAATGAGGGATAAAACTTTGGGTGATGGCATCATTTTGTTTGTATCAAAACAATTTCAAAATTATACCGTTTAATCAAAATCATTTTATGACGCTAGGGATTACAGCCGGTGATCAGCCGCGAAGTAATCCCGAACCTCGCTGGGTTCTAAAACATTAATGGGAATCCCTAGGCAACTTTTAAGCCTAATATAAGTGTGGAAAGGACTCGCGTCTCAGTCCAGATCCACTATTCAAAGAAAACATTTATCCCCCTTTGGGACTGAAAACCCACATTTTATTTATTTCAAAAACTGATGCCGAATTATAACAAAATCTCTTTTTATAGTAAACATCTTTATCAAGGGATTATAGATCAACTCGAAACACGGGGAAATGGTACTAACTCTCAAAGCCATGAATCACAAAACTATACTCTATTAGGGTAACTGAATGGTTTTCATATTTCAAAGTTTGGAGAAAGGAATTTAGTGAGGCTATTGGATATCATGAAGGGAAATGCCAAATTGGGCTTAAAACAATGGTTTCTCATCAAGGTTCAAGTGCTGGATCATCAATGAGGTAAGCTTCATGAATACTAAGGGTGTTAAGGTATGAAGAAATGATTTTTAGCTCAGGATATATCAGAATTGTCAAGCTTTAGGATATGAAAGAGAGGTATCAATCAATGAGGAATCACTTTGATAAGTATCTGACTTTCAGGTTTCAAGGTAAGGTTCTATAGGGGTTCAAGTATCACGATGAGATATCAATACTTAGGAATCATCAACATGTTAATCAAGAGAATCAACCAAGAGTTATAACTACCCTTTTCTTTTATCAAGGCATTCGAATTACTTTAATATACTATCATGATAAGACTACTTTGCAATACGTACTCGAGGGTTCATGGAATCTCTATATAATTCAAAGATAAACATAAGATACGCTTGATTTAATATATCAAATAACACAGGATAGTTGCAGCAATGTATGAACTATTAGCAGTAAATACGAAGGACAAGTTGAATCACTTGCCTTGAGAAAGGGTGGTCTGGTCTGACTGGTAGGAGCAACTGGAGCTTCACTCGACCTTTATGGCAAGTTTTCCCTCGTCTTGAGATCCTACATAAATAATAATACTCTTCATTATAATATACTCCCACCAACTAAACCTATTTACAACTCAAAATTAAACATGAATGGCACTTAGGCCTATATGCACTTAATTTTATATTCACCTTTAAATTACAATTGTACAGACATAGCCACATAATCACATATCATATATTAATACCAAATAACACCATATACACCATAATGCAACACTAGGCTTGGATGATCTCGACTCACAACTTAAGTCACTTGGTCGCTAAACTAGACAAAGTCTTCAAATTTTGGCTTCCTAACTCGATGTGCCTTTACTAAAATATCCAAAACCTATTGACCCTCACTTGTGCCTTTTTCTCTACTGACCTTATAATATCTTACAACTATGGTGGTCAACCTAAATCTCACTCCTAAGTGTTCTAAAACTATGTGATAAGTGAAAGTGCTCACTGGTGCAAATTTCAGAATGCCAACTATGGTTTCTTGAGTGCATTAGACACTCTTAAACTACAATTTTTCCTTCAAAACTTTTACACAAGACTCTCCTGACCTAAGGGCATCTCACAAACTTGATGTGGCTCAAGGGCCTGGCTTGGGCCTTCTTGGGCCTAAGCTAAGAGTCCAAGGTTCCCCTGTTTTTCTGGGCAGAAAACGCCCTGACTTGAATTAACTTGTGACACATGGTTCTAACTCATATCCTATGAAATATGGTTGGAAAAACTTCCCTGACACACCCTCTAACTAAGGCCCAACAGGGCCTAATGGGGGCCTACCCATGACATGGTCAAATCTCCCTATTTCTAAGTTGCAACAAAACTGTCCCCTGCTGGACAGATTTTGTTATTCTACTTGTGCACCTAACCAAATGACATGCAAACCTCCAACCAACACCTAAAACCTTTTATATACTCCCAATACTAACTTCTGGTGGCTTGGGCCTCAAAGTGCACATCAATGACATGGTCAAAACTCACTCTAAACCTCAGGGTACTAAACTGATTTTCTGCAGAAACTATAACTCTCCTTTCTCCAAGGTTTTGACTTGACAAACTCAACTACCAACAACCCAATACCCAAACCAAGACTTAAACATGGTGATCTACTGAACTAACTCCCTTATTCTCAAAATAACTTTGGTGGAGATCATCCTTTACCTATGGTACAATTATGGCAAAATAAAAGAAACTACAATTCACAACTCACAAATCATCAAGTTTTTGAACCAACAAGATATGCATTTTTATAAAAGATAACCACGAATTATTACCATGCATCAAGGAGCATTAATCAATATTAACACCTTAATCCTACTGAAATTAAAGCTTACTAAAAAAATCTTTCCAAATGATCAAAATCTTATAACATTCTAAGAGAAATTCACATGCATGCATGTCCTCGAGTTTTGCAAGCCAAACAACATGTTTTCTAAATATGTTTTACCAAGAAATTTACATGCAAGCCTAGCATGAGCTATATCTAGATGATCACTTAGCATGCAAGGAGTTTCATCAAATTTTTACCATAAAATTCAAGCCATTATCACATAAACATGCAAAAATTGAACAAAGCAACAAGAATAGTCTTAAGGACCATTCATTCGGCTCCCCTATGGTCCTGGCCGAATGAAATGGACGGGAATGGCCATTTAACCATCAAGAGTTTCCTTCTCAAGACTTGGCACTTCTCCATTCTTTGTAGTCCTCTAAAAAACAACCCTAAACTCACAAGAATCAAGGTTGTACTTTCAGTTTCAACTAAAACCTTTACATGCAACCTTAAAACTTAAACTTTCTACTCAAAACTCTTTGAAATATGAGTGATCTTGGTATGGGAAGTAACATTTACTTGTATAGAGGGTGGAAGCTTGGTTGAGGAATGAAGAAAAATGGGGAGGGGGTGGTTTCGGCTAAAAGCCGAGAGTGAAGGAGGGAGTAACCGAGAGTGAGAGAGAGGAGGGAGAGAATAATGAGTGTGGTGGTGAGTGATGTATGAAATGATCATATCTTTACTTGTTTTATGGTTTTTGTGTTGTCAAATATGAGTGGAAATAGGAATTGACATGATTACCCTTCCACTTGTACTTGGTTCAATTTGCATGCAAGGGTAAAGAAGGTATTTGGCTAGAAAATAAGAGTTAGTGGGGGTGGTTATTGACTCTTTAGCCCTTTTGGATTGAATAGAAAGGATTTGCATGCAAGGATAACTATGTAATTTGCTAATTATGACAATTAATACTTAAAAAGATTTAATTTTATAAAATAAAACACAAGTTCAAAAATTATAAAATTTATACCATAAAATAGCTTGGATTTTTGGAAATTTTATAAAACTACTTTTGAAATTTGTGAGCAAAATAGCTTTTAAAAAGAAATTTACTCAAGGTTTAAAATATTCCTTATAAATCAAAAAATGAAAGAAATAAATAAACTTTTGATTTGAAAAATCATATACCACATATCGAAAATTTAAGACACAGAAATTCTCATTCACACAAGCATACAATAGTTGAATATATTGGCATTCGGCTTTATAATTACACCAAATTTACAATTAATATTACACAGAAATGTCGGGTGTAACATCCTCTCCCCCTTAAGGGATTCTGTCCCCAGAATCTAAGAGAACAGATGAGGATACCGGGAACGCATATCAGACTCTAACTCCCAAGTCGATTCTTCGACCTTAGGGTTCCTCCAAAGCACTTTTACTAACTTTACTGACTTATTTCTAAGGCTCTTCTCTTGCCAGTCGAGTATTTTAATCGGTTGCTCCATAAATGACAGGTCTGCCTGAATTTCTACAGGTTCATATTCTATTATATGGCTAGCGTCAGGATTATACTTCTTAAGCAATGACACATGGAACACATTATGCACATGCTGATACTGAGGTGGTAAGGCCAACTCGTAGGCCACCTTTCCCACTTGACTCAATATTTCAAAAGGACCTATATATCTAGGTGCTAACTTCCCTTTCTTGCCAAATCTCATCAACCCTTTTCTAGGTGACACCTTCAACAAAACAGCTTCGCCAATTTGGAATCGAACGTTCTTACGCGCTGGATCCGCATACTTCCTCTGTCTATCTTGAGCAGCAACCACCCTTTTCTGAATTAACTTGACCGAGTCATGCAACTGTTGTACCAATTCCGAGCCGAGAATCTTTCCTTCTCCTACTTCGTCCCAACTTGTTGGGGATCTACATTTTCGCCCGTACAAAGCTTCGTATGGTGGCATGCCGATACTGGAATGATAGCTGTTGTTGTAAGAGAATTCAATTAACGGCAAATGGTCGTCCCAACTTCCTGCAAAATCGATTGCACAACTGCGCAACATGTCTTCAATTGTTTGGATTGTCCTCTCACTCTGGCCATCAGTCTGCGGGTGGTACGCCGTGCTCATATTCAACTTTGTGCCCAGACATTCCTGAAATTGCTTCCAAAATCTCGAGTTAAATCGGGGATCTCTGTCTGAAACTATTGATACAGGTACTCCATGCCTTAGTACGATTTCGCGCACATACAGATGAACCAACTTGTCCAGTGATGACTTCTCGTTAATTGGAAGGAAATGCGCTGACTTCGTAAGACGATCAATTATAACCCATATTGCGTCATGCCCGGATTTCATTCGCGGTAGTCCTACTATAAAGTCCATAGCGATATTTCCCATTTCCATTCTGGAATCTTCAGGGGCTGAATTAATCCGCTTGGTCGTTGATGTGCTGCCTTCACTTTCTGACAAGTATAACACTTCGCAACCCATTCTGCCATGTCTCGCTTCATATTTGGCCACCAAAAGTTCTTCTTTAAGTCTCGATACATCTTGGTACTTCCTGGGTGGATTGAAAATTTTGAATTGTGGGCTTCATGGAGGATCTCATTCTTTAATTCAGGTACATGAGGAATCCATATTCTGGAAGAAAACCTTAGTATCCCTTGCTCATCCCTTTGAGTATTAATCTCCTCTCCAGATAACTGATTCTTCTCTTTCTCCATTACTTCTTCTTGACATTTCTTTATCTTTTCCACTAGTGTTGGCTGAAAAGTCACTGCGCGACAAACTTCCTCAACTTTTCCACAATCACAAAGTTCCAGTTCAAATCTCTTATTTCTTAAGATAATTCCTTTGGTGATGTCATCTTCTTCAGCCTCTCTTTCCTACTTAGAGCATCAGCCACAACATTCGCCTTTCCAGGATGGTAATTTATCAAACAGTCATAGTCCTTGATCAATTTCAGCCATCTCCTCTGCCTCATATTGAGCTCCTTCTGAGTGAAAATGTACTTTAAACTCTTGTGATCCGTGTAGATTTCACACTTCTCTCCGTAGAGGTAATGTCTCCAAATCTTAAGTGCGAACACTATGGCGGCTAGTTCCAAGTCATGCGTCAGGTACTTTAACTCATGCAGTTTCAACTGTCTTGACGCATATGCGATTACCTTACTGTGTTGCATTAACACACAACCCAATCCCTTATGTGAAGCGTCGCTGAATATTACAAATTTTCCTTGATCATCCGGTAGCACTAACACCGGAGCTGTTACCAATCTCTGTTTCAACTTTTGAAAACTATCCTCACATTCTGCACTCCATTCAAACTTTTGATTCTTTCTGGTTTACTTGGTCAATGGCGTGGCGATTTTTGAAAAATCCTTGACGAACCTTCTATATTATCCTGCCAACCCTAGAAAACTTCGCACTTCCGTAGGAGTCTTTGGCCTCTCCCAACTCATAACTGCCTCAATCTTTGCCGGATCCACTTTAACTCCTTCATTTCCAATGACATGCCCCAAAAATTGTACTTCCTTTAACCAGAACTCACATTTGGTAAACTTGGCATACAACTTCTCTTGACGAAGTATTTCCAATGCTATCCAGAGGTGCTGCTTATGTTCTTCTTCCGACTTAGAATAAATAAGGATGTCATCAATGAATACCACGACAAATTTGTCCAAATACTTCTTAAATACTCGATTCATCAGATCCATAAATGCGGCCGGGGAGTTGGTCAGTCCAAATGGCATTACTAAGAATTCATAATGCCCATATCTGGTCCTGAATGCGGTCTTGGAAATATCTTCTTCTTTGCTCTTTAATTGATGGTATCCCGATCTCAAATCAATCTTTGAAAAGCATTTTGCTCCCTTCAGCTGGTCAAAAAGGTCATCTATTCTTGGTAGCGGGTAGCGGTTCTTGGTCGTTACCTTATTCAACTCTTGATAATCTATGCATAATCGCATACTCCCATCTTTCTTCTTGACAAACAGAGCAGCTGCTCCCCATGGCGACGTACTTGGCCGTATCACTCCCTTATCCAACAATTCTTGTAGCTGGCTCGCCAACTCTTTCATTTCTGCTGGTGCCATCCTATATGGGGCCTTTGAAACTGGTTCCGTGCCTGGAGCAAGGTTGATCTCGAACTCGATTTGTCGATCTGGTGGTAAGCCTGGTAGTTCGTCGGGAAACACATCGGGAAACTCGTTAACTACAGGAATATCTTCTATGTTAGGGCTGCCTTTTTCTGAATCCACTACATAAGCTAGGAACGACTCACAAACTTTTCTAAGTAGCTTCTTAGCCTGAACGATTGTAAGAAATAGTTGTTCTTGCCTCTGCCCTTTGAATACTACCTTCTCTCCACTCTTCGTCTTTAAATACACTTTCTTGGTCTTACAATTAATCTGAGCGCTATTTTCTCCTAACCAATCAATGCCTAAAATTATGTCAACCTCTCCCAACTTGAAGAGTATCAAGTCGGCTGAAAACTTATACCCCGAAATATCAATCTCACACTTTGGACAAAATTGATTCACAGGAATCTTCTCTTGGTTCGCAATTACCATATTTACTACCTCACTCATAATCATTTTATCACATTGAAGCTTATCAACAAAAGATTCTGATATGAAAGATCTTGTTGCTCCCGAATCAATCAATACTTTAGCTTTGACATTATTGAGTAAAAGTGTACCTGCTATCACCTCAGAATTCTGAACAACATCCTTCATCTTCAAATCAAATGTCCTTGATGTTGCTTGCGGGGTTGGTGTAGGTGGTGGAGGTAATGCCAATACCTCGGTTGGCACGCTCGCACTGGTACTTGCCACGTTCATTAAAGCTTTGACTGGTTCGGTTGCCTTGCACTCCCTAGCTATGTGTCCAGTCTTCCCACACTTGTAACACGTAACTCCTGGCTTCGGCATCTTGCACTCATTCGCCAAATGTCCCTTCTGATTGCACCTATAGCATGTCATGCTCAGCTTATTACATAATCCAGAGTGCCTTCTTCCACAGTGCCTGCATTCCGGTCTCGGGAACTTATTTTCTCCAACTTACCCTTGGCTTGCCTGACTGCTCCCCTTTGATTCTTGCCTTTTACCCAAATTTCCCTTCTTTTGAAAATTTCCACCCTTCTGGAATCCGATCCTCTTTACATTCCGACCTTGTGAACTTCCCGCTTCAGACTTTTCTGCATAAAATGGAACCTTCCTCTTCTTGTTATCCCTTTCTTTCCTTGACAACATCCCATTATTCTCAATCAGAGCAACTTTCTGTACTACTCCCGCATAAGTATCAAGCTCAAACATAGCCACTCTATCTCTGATCCAAGGCTCCAATCCTTGCTGAAATCTCTTCGCTTTTTCCTCCTCAGTACTGGTATACTTTGTCACAAACCTTGACAACTCTGTGAACTTCTTCTCATACTCCAATACAGTCATGTTCCCTTGCTTCAGCTCCAAAAATTTGAGTTCCATTTGATTCTGCATGTACTTAGGGTAATACTTGTCCAGAAATAACTTCTTAAATCTCTCCCAAGAAACCTGCTGAGTGACTTCCAAAGCTTTTACTGATTCCCACCAATAGATGACTTCACCCTTCAAGAAGTAAGTAGTATACGGCGTCTTCTGATCGTCTCTTAACTCTACCAACTCAAAAGCCCTTTCCATCTCCTTGATCCATGTGTTAGCTATTACTGGATCAGTGGTATCATGAAATGCAGGTGGTTTCACATTCTGAAAAGCCTTGAAAGTGACAATTTGTCTAGGTGGTACTGGTGGTTCAGGTGGTTGGTATGGTTCACGGTTATCTTGATTTTCAATTCGTTGTTGAAGAGTTAGTTGTTATTGAGCTATAACATTGGTTTTCTGTTGCAAAGTTTCCAGTAGTCGAAGAATATTCGGGTCTGTGGTGGATGTGGTTGTTGGGTTCTTCTTTTTGGGAGGGATGATCCTGAAATAAGAGTTATGTTAAAACAGATATGAACAATTCGAGGGTATCGCATGGCATTCTTATCTACATATGAGGTCAAGTTTCAAATTAAGCAGATATGGTGATGCATATAAAAATGTAAAATAACAGTTGAGAGCAAATGGAACAATAGAACATAATTATTGAAATTTTAAAGGTCACAATACATAGGATTAGGACAAAGTCTGATTCTAGGAATAACAGGCTTGTTTAAAGGAAACAACGGAAACAACTGGGGATTCCACAGAGTCTGATAGTACAACAACATGAAAGGTAAATGGAAAGAACTAAGGCTCCACTCCATCTGAACGGGGCTTGGTAGTCTTTTCCTCTCGAAGCATCTTCACAATGCTCTGGAGCTCATCCGCCACCATCTGAATGACATACTGGCTGGTACGGTCCCGGTGCGCTGGCATCTCCTCAAGCTTAGTGTTGACGTACTGAACCAAGGTCTCAAGTCTCATAGTCATCTGCTCCTTGGGCTTCCCTTCGTAGTTTCGGCTGTCCGGATACACGTTCTTCAGTCGGTCGTACTTGCCCTGAAGCATGTCAAACTCGTGCCTCAACTCAGCATACACAGTGAAAGCAATAATGTCGTTCGACCAAGAGGATGACGAGGAATGCGCCCTTTGCTGACAACCAATAAGAGGAGTATTAATAATAAATTTACTTAACCTACTCTCTCGCATAATATCTATAACCTACACACATATCCTAGAACCTATTTGGGCTGTCCAGGGACTCTAAACTGTAGCTCTGATACCAAAACCTGTCACGCCCCAAGTTAAATAGCAGATTAAATATAGCTATTACAATATTTTAAAAGAAATAACATAACCAAATCCAAGATCTTACAGTTTAGGGTTTGGAACAGCCCAACACTACCAACTATTACATCTGATTTTAAATACCGAGTCCTCACACAAACTACTATCACTTATTCTACCTGAGCTCGAACATAAGCATCAGCATCACAGGTCTTACGGGCAGTCTACTTGAATCTAACCATAGCTGCTATTTGTAATATTAGGGTAAAGAAAGGAGTGAGCCAAATGTTCAACAAGTGCTAAACAATATTATACAAAACATAAATCGAGATATACATTAAAGAATGACAATGGAAATACATAACCACTGATAATGAGGGATAAAACTTTGGGTGATGGCATCATTTTGTTTGTATCAAAACAATTTCAAAATCATACCGTTTAATCAAAATCATTTTATGACGCTACGAATTACAGCCGGTGATCAGCCGTGAAGTAATCCCGAACCTCACTGGGTTCTAAAACATTAATGGGAATCCCTAGGCAACTTTTAAGCCTAATATAAGTGTGGAAAAGACTCGCGTCTCAGTCCAGATCCACTATTCAAAGAAAACATTTATCCCCCTTTGGGACTGAAAACCCACATTTTATTTATTTCAAAAACTGATGCCGAATTATAACAAAATCTCTTTTTACAGTAAACATCTTTATCAAGGGATTATAGATCAACTCGAAACACGGGGAAATGGTACTAACTCTCAGAGCCATGAATCACAAAACTATACTCTATTAGGGTAACTGAATGGTTTTCATATTTCAAAGTTTGGACAAGGGAATTTAGTGAGGCTACTGGATATCATGAAGGGAAATGCCAAATTGGGCTTAAAACAATGGTTTCTCATCAAGGTTCAAGTGCTGGATCATCAAGGAGGTAAGCTTCACGAATACTAAGGGTGTTAAGGTATGAAGAAATGATTTTTAGCTCAGGATATATCAGAATTGTCAAGCTTTAGGATAAGAAAGAGGGGTATCAATCAATGAGGAATCACTTTGATAAGTATCTGACTTTCAGGGTTCAAGGTAAGGTTCTATAGGGGTTCAAGTATCAGGATAAGATATCAATACTTAGGAATCATCAACATGTTAATCAAGAGAATCAACCAAGAGTTATAACTGCCCTTTTCTTTTATCAAGGCATTCAAATTACTTTAATATACTATCATGATAAGACTACTTTGCAATATGTACTCGAGGGTTCATGGAATCTCTATATAATTCAAAGATAAACATAAGATACGCTTGATTTAATATATCAAATGACACAGGATAGTTGCAGCAATGTATGAACTATTAGCAGTAAATACGAAGGACAAGTTGAATCACTTGCCTTGAGAAAGGCTGGTCTGGTCTGACTGGTAGGAGCAACTGGAGCTTCACTCGACCTTTATGGCAAGTTTTCCCTCATCTCGAGATCCTACATAAATAATAATAATCTTCATTATAATATACTCTCACCAACTAAACCTATTTACAACCCGAAATTAAACACGGATGACACTTAGGCCTATATGCACTTAATTTTATATTCACCTTTAAATTACAGTTGTACACACATAGACACATAATCACATATCATATATTAATACCAAATAACACCATATACACCATAATGCAACACTAGGCTTGGATGATCTCGACTCACAACTTAAGTCACTTGGTCGCTAAACTAGACAAAGTCTTCAAATTTTGGCTTCCTAACTCGATGTGCCTTTACTAAAATATCCAAAAGCTATTGACCCTCACTTGTGTCTTTTGCTCTACTGACCTTATACTATCTTACAACTATGGTGGTCAACCTAAATCTCACTCCTAAGTATTCTAAAACTATGTGATAAGTGAAAGTGCTCACTGGTGCAAATTTCAGAATGACAACTATGGTTTCTTGAGTGCATTAGACACTCTTAAACTACAAGTTTTCCTTCAAAACTTTTACACAAGACTCTCCTGACCTAAGGGAATCTCAAAAATTTGATATCGCTCAAGGGTCTGGCTTGGGCCTTCTTGGGCCTAAGCTAAAAGTCCAAGGTTCCCCTGTTTTTCTGGGCAGAAAATGTCCTGACTTGAATTAACTTGTGACACATGCTTCTAACTCATATCCTATGAACTATGGTTGGAAAAACTTCCCTGACACTTCCTCTAACTAAGGCCCAACAGGGCCTAATGGGGGCCTACCCATGACATGGTCAAATCTCCCTATTTCTAAGTTGCAACAAAACTGTCCCCTGCTGGACAGATTTTGTTATTCTACTTGTGCACCTAACCAAATGACATGCAAACCTCCAACCAACACCTAAAACCTTTTATATACTCCCAATACTAACTTCTGGTGGATTGGGCCTCAAAGTGCACATCAATGACATGGTCAAAACTCACTCTAAACCTCAAGGTACTAAACTGATTTTATGCAGAAACTATAACTCTCCTTTCTCCAAGGTTTTGACTTGACAAACTCAACTACCAACAACCCAATACCCAAACCAAGACTTAAACATGGTGATCTACTGAACTAACTCCCTTATTCTCAAAATAACATTGGTGGAGATCATCCTTTACCTATGGTACAATTATGGCAAAACAAAAGAAACTACACTTCACAACTCACAAATCATCAAGTTTTTGAAACAACAAGATATGCATTTTTATAAAAGATAACCACGAATTATTACCATGCATCAAGGAGCATTAATCAATATTAACACCTTAATCCTACTGAAATTAAAGCTTACTAACAAAATCTTTCCAAATGATCAAAATCTTATAACATTCTAAGAGAAATTCACATGCATGCATGTCCTCGAGTTTTGCAAGCCAAACAACATGTTTTCTGAATATGTTTTACCAAGAAATTTACATGCAAGCCTAGCATGAGCTATATCTAGATAATCACTTAGCATGAGAGGAGTTTCATCAAATTTTCACAATAAAATTCAAGCCATTATCACATAAACATGCAAAAATTGAACAAAGCAACAAGAATAGTCTTAAGGACCATTCATTCGGCTCCCCTATGGTCATGGCCGAATGAAATGGAAGGGAATGGCCATTTAATCATCAAGAGTTTCTTTCTCAAGACTTGGCACTTCTCCATTCCTTGTTGTCCTCTAAAAAACAACCCTAAACTCACAAGAATCAAGGTTGTACTTTGAGTTTCAACTAAAACCTTTACATGCAACCTTAAAACTTAAACTTTCTACTCAAAACTCTTTGAAATATGAGTGATCATGGTATGGGAAGTAACATTTACTTGTATAGAGGGTGGAAGCTTGGTTGAAGAATGAAGAAAAATGGGGAGGGGGTGGTTTCGGCTAAAAGCTGAGAGTGAAGGAGGGAGTAGCCGAGAGTGAGAGAGAGGAGGGAGAGAAGAATGAGTGTGGTGGTGGGTGATGTGTGAAATGATCATGTCTTTACTTGTTTTATGGTTTTTGTGTTGTCAAATGTGAGTGGAAATAGGAATTGACATGATTACCCTTCCACTTGTACTTGGTTCAATTTGCATGCAAGGGTAAAGAAGGTATTTGGCTAGAAAATAAGAGTTAGTGGGGTGGTTATTGACTCTTTAGCCCTTTTGGATTGAATAGAAAGGATTTGCATGCAAGGATAACTATGTAATTTGCTAATTATGACAATTAATACTTATAAAGATTTATTTTTATAAAATAAAACACAAGTTCAAAAATTATAAAATTTATACCATAAAATAGCTTGGATTTTTGGAAATTTTATAAAACTACTTTTGAAATTTGTGAGCAAAATAACTTTTAAAAAGAAATTTACTCAAGGTTTAAAATATTCCTTATAAATCAAAAAATGAAAGAAATAAATAAACTTTTGATTTGAAAAATCATATACCACATATCAAAAATTTAAGACGCAGAAATTCTCATTCACACAAGCATACAATAGTTGAATATATTGGCATTCGGCTTTATAATTACACCGAATTTATAATTAATATTACACAGAAATGTCGGGTGTAACAGTTATCATTATCGAGAACATTATACATTATAACCTAGCACCTCTTAATGATATTGTTCATCACTGAGAGAGAGCAACTGTTCTATTGTAACAGAGTTTATTATATTGAATATATTTGATTACTGTTACATACTTGTGTTGAAATCGATTTGATTGTATAAACACTATATTATAAACCCTTCTATAGTGTTGTGTGACCTAAGAAGTGGTATCAGAGCCTTTCTGTTAACACATATACAGTCAGATCCAAACAATCAATCATGTCTGAAGAAACACAAACTCCAACTAAGCCCACTAAAACTGAAGATACTCAAAACACTCAAACCTACAGTCGATATGAGACTATTAGGGTTCCCTTACTGAGACCATCTGAGTATCCCATATGGAAAGTGAAGATGGCTATGTTTCTGGAAGCTACAGATCCAGAATACCTTGATAGAATTAATGAAGGACTATATAAGCCTACCAAGCTCTCTGTTGCAGTTGCTGATCAACCAGAAAAGACCATACCAAAGGAGAAAGGTGAATACACACCTGAAGGTATCTCATTTATTGCCAAGGATGCAAGGGTAAGGCATTTGCTGCATAGTGCAATTGATAATGTCATGTCAAACAGGGTAATTGGATGCAAAAATGCAAAGGAGATATGGGATGCTTTGGAAATAAGATACCAGGGAACTGATGCGATCAAAAAGAACAGGAAGACTATACTAACTCAAGAGTATGAGCACTGTGACTCAAAAGCTGATGAGTCATTAACTGATTTATATGACAGGTTTGCCAAATTCTTGAATGATCTGTCACTGGTGGACAAGGAATATGATCTTGAAGATGCAAATCTAAAATTCTTTTTAGCTTTTCCTGAAAATTGGGATTTGAAGTCTACTACCATAAGAGACAACTATGAACTTACTGAAACTACTCTTGATGAAATTTATGGTATGCTCAAGACTCATGAACTTGAGATGGATCAAAGGAGCAAGAGGCATGGAAGAAAGTCAAGGTCAGTTGCTCTTAAAGCTGATGAGGAATCTCTTAAAGTTGTTGTCTCAAAGAGGGGCAAAGGAAAGGCTCTCATCATAAAGTCTGATTCAGAATCATCAGATTCTGATGATGATGATTCAGAAACTGAAAGTTTACCTGAAGTAAAATGTTGATGCAGAGATGATGCAACTGTGTGCTCTTATGGTGAAGGGTATCACAAAGATAGCCTACAAGAAATTCAGAAATGGCAAGAAGTTTTCCAAGAAAGGTGGAAGTTCTAATAAGAAAGGGTTCAGAAAGTCTGAAGGCAAAGGAGAAAAGTCTGACAGAGGAGACAACTCAAATGTCAAATGCTACAATTATGGTGAAAGATGCCACATATCTCCTGACTGCAAGAAAGGAATAAGTGATACAGGCAAGGCACTTATCACAAAGAAGAAAAGCTGGACATACACTTCAGATTCTGAAGATGAGGTGAACTATGCCTTGATGGCAAATGCTGACAGCAGTCCTGAAACTGCTAAATTGAAGGTACCTCAAACAACTTTTGCTTTTCATACTGATGATATTACTGAGTTGAGTTTATATCTTAAAACCATGTTCATTAGTTTTAGAGATCAGACTTTAACAAATGAAAGATTAACATCTGAAAGTCTTGCTCTTAGAAACAAAAATGACTATTTAGAAAAAGAGTTAGTTATGTTCCATCAAACTCAGAAAGAAAGAGATGACGCTTTGTATGTTAGAGATGAAGTGCTAAAACTGAATAAATCTCTTAAATCTGAAATAGAAAAGAAAAGAGAATTCATCAAAACTTGGACTAACTCTGGCAGAATAGCTCAAAATATACTAAGTAGTGGAAACTAAAAAGAGGGCTTAGGTTATGAAGATGATAAAGTAGAAAAGGAAAATGTGTCATCTAAACAAAACTTTACCAAGAAAGCTGAAAAGCCTAAAGTTAATCCTGTTAAGTTTGTAGCAAAAACCGTAATGTCTGATTTTGAAAAGTTGAAAGATTCTAGAACATAAGTCAAAGAAAAGTCAACTTCTGACAAATTAAAACAGGACAAACCAACTTCGGTAAACATAGGTTTAATGACTAAGAAGCAGCTTAATCATAAGCTGAAAGAGATTAGAAAGGTGAACAAGGTAAAGGAAGCTAGAAAAATAGGAATGGAAAAGAAGGTGTGAATAAAAGCAATAATTATATGCTTGTTACTAATGCTCCTAAAAAGAATTATTATAACTATGGAAACTCTAACCATCTAACTTCTTTTTTGCAGGAAAAATAAAGATATAAACTTTTTACCTCCTAGATCAGGAGTTAGAGTCAGTCTGTTAGGTTTAAACCACAAAATCCTTGTTTTTATTGTGGTAGTTTATGGCATTCCATTTATACTTGTAAGGAATATCATAGTTTGTACTATGATTATTATCAAATAAAACCTTCTTTAAAGAAAGTTAGTGTAATTCCTTCCAGTGTAAAGTCTGATGCAAAGTCTGATATAAAATCTGATAAACAGCATGATAGCATAAACTCTGGAACTAAATCCGCTGCAACTGCTAATAAACTTAAAAAGGCCAAAGGATCCAAGTAAGTCTGGGTCCTTAAAACTAACCAATAGTGGTCTTTGTGATTGCAGGGCAACTAGAAGAACATCCTAGTTCTGGACAGTGGATGTTCAGGATATATGACTGGAAATAAAGCCCTGCTATCAGACTTTATGGAGAAAGCTGGCCCAGAGAAAGCTGGCCCAGGAGTTTTTATGGAGATGGAAACATCGGAAAGGCTCTGGGATATGGCAATATCAATCTTGGGAATGTCATCATTGAAACAGTAGCTCTTATCTCAAGACTTAAACACAATCTGCTAAGTGTGAGTCAAATCTGTGACAGAGGTTATCATGTGGATTTCTTTGAAGAACACTGTGAAGTTGTAAATAATTCTACAGGAAAAGTGGTTCTGAAAGGTTACAGACATGGTAACATATATGAAGCCAGACTTTCAACAAACTCTGATGGTTCTGCAATCTGTCTGTTAAGTAGAGCATCAATTGAAGAAAGCTGGAATTGGCACAAGAGACTCTCTCATTTAAATTTCAACAATATAAACGAGTGGGTAAAGAAAGATCTTATGAGAGGACTGCCAAAATCAGTATTTGCTGCTGATGGCCTTTGTAATTCATGTCAAAAGGCAAAACAAAGAAAATCTTCTTTCAAGAGCAAAACTGAATCCTCGAGTCTTGAGCCTTATCACATACTGCATGTTGATCTATTTGGTCCAGTCAATGTCATGTCTATTGCAAAGAAGAATTATGCTATGGTTATAGTGGATGAGTTCACAAGATACACTTGGGTGTATTTCTTGCACAAGAAGAATGAAACTGCATCTATTCTAACTGATCATATTAGACAGCTGGATAAATTGGTTAAAGACTCTGTTAAAATAATAAGAAGTGATAATGGCACTGAGTTCAAGAATTCAATCATGGAAGAGTTCTGCAAAGAGTATGGAATAAAGCAGGAATTTTCTGCACCTGGAACTCCACAGCAAAATGGAGTTGTAGAAAGAAAGAACAGGACTCTAATTGAAGCTGCACGAACTATGCTTGATGAAGCAAAGCTACCAACCTACTTTTGGGCTGAAGCTGTGCAGACTGCTTGTTTTACACAGAATGCTACACTCATAAACAAGCATGGAAAAACACCATATGAGATGGTGAAGAAAAAGAAGCCAAATCTGAAATACTTTCATGTATTTGGATGTAAATATTTTGTTCTTAAGACTCATCCTGAACAGTTGTCAAAATTTGATTTAAAAGCTGATGAAGGAATTTTGTTGGATATCCACTTTCGACAAAAGCCTTCAGAATCTACAATTTAAGAACAAGGGTTGTCATGGAATCTATCAATGTATCTTTTGATGATAAAAAGATTACTGGACTTGAAGATGTCAATGATCATGATCAGCTGAGATTTGAAAATGGAGACTTAAATTCTGATCTCGTAAATTCTGATGACTTAAATCCTGATCCTGTAAGTTCTGACGGGTTACGTTCTGATGTCATTGAAACTGTGGTAATTACTCCAAAGGAAAATGCACCTGTTCAGGGGGGGCAAGCTAATGATCCTACCACAACTCAAGACTCTCAAGAAACATCAGAACCTGTCACTGGATCTTCAAGTTCTGATTCATCAAGTTCTGATGAGCCAAATTCTGATAATTCTGGAAACTCTGATTCTTCAATTCCTGAAGGATCCAACTCAAATTCTGAAATTTCAGAAAGCATAACTTCAGGGGGAGCATTAGAAAATGCTGATGGGGACAGCATGGATCATGAGGGAGGATCCAATTCTAGAGAACAACTTCCATCTGCAGGGAAGTGGACTAAAGCACATACACATGACTTAATAATTGGAGATCTTGAAGCAGGTGTCAGAACTAGAACAACAACATCAAATGAATGTCTCTATCATTCCTTTCTATCTCAGGTTGAACCAAAGAAAGTGGAAGAAGCTCATCAAGATATTGATTGGGTGTAAGCAATGCAGGAAGAGGTAAATGAATTTGAAAGAAATAAAGTCTGGACCCTAGTGCCAAGACCAAAGAACAGATCAATTGTTGGCATAAAATGGGTGTTCAGAAACAAAACTGACAGTGATGGCATAATTACAAGGAACAAAGCAAGGCTGGTTGATAAAGGTTACTCTCAACAGGAGGGTATTGACTATGATGAAACATTTGCTCCAATTACTAGATTGGAAGCCATAAGAATCTTTTTGGCTTATGTTACTCACAAGAAGTTTAAACTCTTTCAAATGGATGTGAAAAGTGCTTTTCTCAATGAAGAATTGGAAGAAGAGGTATATGTTGAACAACCTCCAGGATTTATAGATCCAAAATTTCAAAATTATGTCTACAGGCTTGATAAAGCACTTTATGGCCTTAAGCAAGCTCCAAGAGCATGGTATGAGACTTTAGCTCAATTACTTCTGGAAAGTGGATTTACCGGAGGCACAATTGACAAAACTCTGTTCTACCTCAACCATGGAAAGGACTTACTTTTGGTACAGATATATGTTGATGATATCATCTTTGGTTCTACAAATGCCAAACTCTGTGAAAGGTTTGCAAAGCTAATGCAGTCAAGATATCAAATGAGTATGATGGGAGAATTTAGCTATTTTCTGGGACTTCAAGTCAAGCAAAATGAAGAAGGTACTTTCATAAATCAATCCAAGTACACCAGAAATTTACTCAATAAATTTGGAATGCAAGACTGTTCAACTGCATCCACTCCCATGACCACTGCAACCAAGTTAGATAAAGATACTGGAGCATCAGTAGATATTACTAACTATAGAGGTATGATTGGCTCTTTACACTATTTAACTGCAAGTAGACCTGATATCATGTATGCTACCTGTCTTTGTGCAAGATTTCAGGGTGATCCAAGAGAACCTCGTCTAATAGTTGTGAAAAGAATTTTCAAGTACCTCAAGGGTACATCTGATCTAGGATTGTGCTATCCTAGGGAATCAGATTTTAAGCTAATAGGTTACTCATATATAGATTTTACAATATGCAAAATTGACAGGAAAATCACTAGTGAAAGCTGCCAATTTCTTGGAGGTAGATTGGTTTCTTGGTTTAGCACGAAACAGAAATCAATTTCCACATCAACTGCAAAAGCAGAATATATTACTGCAGGAAACTGTTGTGCACAGATTCTTTGGATGAAGAATCAGCTACTGGATTATGGGCTAGAATTTTCAAAAATACCCATTTACTGTGATAATCAAAGTGTTATTGCTATGACAGGTAATCCAGTTCAACACTCAATGATAAAGCACATCAGTATTAGGTACCATTTCGTAAGGGAACATGTGATGGAAGGTATAGTGGAATTGTATTTTGTTCCAACAGATCAACAACTAGCAGATATCTTCACAAAACCACTATGTGAAGCTACTTTTACAAGACTGGTAAATGAACTTGGAATGGTTTCAGGTTCTTTCTCAAAATCTGCTTAGTTTTTGTTCTCACGCATCATACTTTTATGATCAGTGTTTACAGATTATCTTATCTCCATGTAGTCTGTGCTTAAATTGTAATATATTAAATACTGATTGTTATCTGATGTAATTCTATATACTCTGATAGTGTTTTGAATGTTCTGTTACTATTCACTCCAATAAGGATTAATTGTTAGATGCTGCCTTAATAGTCTTTAACAAACTTTTATCCCATGTTTGAATTAGTTATTTATGTGGAAATTCATTAACACAAGCAAATTCTGATTTTGAGCTTAGTCAAATTTACGTTGTGTATCTTATTACTAAGTCACAAAATAGATTCTTGCTTCTTATCTGTCAAATTCTGATGTCAATCTTAAGGATGAACTACATGTTTGATAAGCCTCACTTATCTGAAGAAAAGAAAAGATAAGAAAATTGAAGTCAGGTACTCCTTTGAGATCTAGAGTAAATATGTGAAAGGGAAGACCCATGTGCGTTGCTGGTATTGAGTTATATGCATTAGAAAAGTAAATAAATTTTTTCTTGGTGACTTTTCACATACTCTAATTACTGGAAAAATACTCTGATAATATCATAAATTCTGATAGCAGTTGTGACTCACTTACACTGAGAAGCCACTGTAAAAAGAATGTTAAAAGATGCATAAAATGAGCACAAACAGTTGATGTGGACTCTTGTATAAATTTATTCTATAGTAGACTTCAAAATTGAAGACAGATTTTAAGCACTTTTTTTAGTTATGCCTTATTTCTAAGATATACTGAAGTTTATCAGACTTTAATCTTTATATGATCATTTACAAATGCACACACTCTCACTCCATATGAATGATGAAAATTACTGTGGTGATTAAGTTGTTTTTGACAAACAGTTAAGTATTATTTGCATAAATTCCAAGGACAAGTTCTGATGAAAGTTCTAATGATTAAACTCTGAAGAAACCAGTCAGTATTTGTAGGAAGAATCACATCAACGGACATTCACTTTTTGAGTGCAGAAGTCATGTTTTGATGACCGTTAAATTCTGATAATAGTCAAGTTTTGATGAAAATCCTGATGGAAACTCTGATGCTTATGTGGCATTATTTATTTACTTGACTTATTTATGGTATCTACTGTAACGGTCATATTTATCAGAAAGTAATTATGTAATAACCCCAATTTTTGGAAATTTTTGAAACCCTTATGAATAGTGATTTTGCAGATTATACTGAATGAGAAAACTTTTTATGCCACACTATGTAGGGGTTCTGTTATGGATATTCTGAGATTTTATTAGTACTCTATGTGGTATATAAGTGTATGTAAAGATCGTCAGAATCCAATTCCGAACACTTTGATTTTTCCCGGAAATCCACTAGATACGGAAAGAATTGAGTATAAGGTAACAGGATAAAAAGGATTTAAATTAAAGGATTATAAGAGAGGATCATAAAAGGAATACAATATATTGAGAAAGGTTAAGGGAACCTAAGTAATAAGATCCCGGGTATGATCCCTCAAACGATAAACGAAAACGAAAGTTAAGCGAACCGTATAACAGATCAGCGGTCATTAGGCAAACAATTAGAAGCTAATCAAAGAGATTAAAGGGGATGATGTCATCCAACCAATGAGAAGAGGGAAAGAAAGGGATGATGACATCGCAATGTGACATAAGCATGACATAAGGGGAAGGAGGTGTGGTTGGTTTTTAACCACACAATTTTCAAGGTTAATAAGGTAATTAACCAAAAATAAATCAAAAACAACCAACCAAAGAATCAAATCAAAGCAAAAACACAAAAAAATCTCTCTTTCTCCAAGCTTGCTCTCGGCTTTTCTTCTTTTTCAAAGAAGAAATTTTCAAAAATCAAGTTCCACGCATTGTTAAATCACAAGGTAATTATCTAAGGTTCCTTGTACATAGATATGGATATGCTATAAGTTTAAGCTCCTAATTCCTTCACAATCTCTTCCAATAAATCAAGGAAGAAGATGGAGTAACCTTCAAGAAATAACTTTAGTTTTCTTGATTTTTTATGAAAGATTAAGGTTATACAAGCAAGGATCAAGGTTCTTTAGGCATTCAAAGCTCTTGTGTTGTGTTAAGAAGCTTCAAGGAAGGTATAATCTCTTAACCAAGCTTTGTTATTGAATGTTAAGAGCATAATATGAGTATTATAGTTCATGAGAGGCTTGATGGTTGTGTATGTAGAGATTAGTTGGTTTTGGGATGTTTTTGGAGTTGTAAATCTTGGTTGTTGACTAATGAACTTAAGTGTAGTTTAAATTCATGATAAAGAATAGTATAAATTGTTAATGTTGAGTTGTTGGGGCTGTTATGATAAAGTATGGATGGAGTTATGATTGGGTTGTGATTGTGGGTTGATTGTGAGATGATTTGGAGTGGTTTAAAATTGGGTAATCGCGTAAACATAGCCGTCGTAATGCCCGATTTACCGTAGATTGTTTTTGTTCTTAATATCAGAACCCTTGAACTCACTGCTAGATTTCGACCATTGCCATGTTTAGAAAGTTCATGTTACGAGCTTCGTTTTGATATGTAGTTCGTTTGATTCCGGTGTACGGTTTAGGAAAAACGACCGTTTTAAGTAACGGCGTTTCGCGACCGAACCATTACCCCTCGCCTTACTTTGAAACCTTGGTTAAAGACCTTAAAGGACTAATTGGAGTATGAAACAATTATGTTAAGTGGATTAGGCAGTTGTTAAGGCACTCGCGAAAGAATCGCTTTAAAACTCGTAATGGGTAATTTATTAAAAATGGTGGAGCCGAGGGTACTCGAGCGACTTAAGTAAATCGTTAAGCACGAAAGCGAACGTTAGGGCTCTAAATGGTTAAAGTCTAGTTTCTTAAGCGACCGGGGTTTAATTCCGACTTATGTTGTTGTTCATAGGTTATCGGACCCACTCTAAGCTTAAGTCTATCCGGGAGCACTCAGGCAAGTTTTCTACCCGTTATACTGTTGTTGTGATGTATACACTTGTATATGCATTATCTTGTAATAGATGCATGATGGTTATATTAGCAAATTCTTGCGATATATTGTAGCATGTGATATGGTACATATGCATGCCTGTTTCGTATTCTTGCCATATATATATCTGTTGGTTCAGTTGATAATACTTATGCTAGAGAATAGCGGTAATTTGCATATACCCTTAGTATAGGGACCCAAAGGTGAAAGCATTTTCTAAAACCGGGAGTCGAGGATCCCGAGTAGATTTTATATATATATATATATATATATATATATATATATTTTATATATATATATGGTAATAGTTTTCAAAACTATTAATCGAATAAGGTTTATTCGATAACTTTATTTTATTAATGAATATTATCTTGAATATTCATTCGAGGACTTATGACTCCTTTAGATTATTTATTGAATATTACTTGGATATTCATTTAAGGATGTATGACTCCTTTATTTTATTTAATGAATATTATTTATAATATTCATTCGAGGTATTATGACTCCGCTTATTATTTATTAATATTCTTTATTTTATTAAAGAATAATGTTCGATAATCAAACTTACTTTTGATATTCAAATAAAGATATTACTTTCGTCTAAGTATATCTTTGATTATTTACTATTCATTTCAAGTATAAGTTTTCCAACTTCTACTTCAATTATTTTTATAAAGATTATTCTTTATGGGAATGTTATTTAAATAATAATATTCAGATATTTCTTTATATTGAGACTGATTTACTTTATTAAATCAGCATTATTCCAAACACTCTTTAAAGTGTTTTCAAGTCTTTAAAATGATATTCAAAAGTTAGAGCGAATCCCAAAACTCATTTTTATATTTAAGATCTTCCTTTTAAAAAGGGGATTTAAATACTCGCTCAAAACCGGAGGGATCCGTCTCTGTGGTGTATTGTATATTCGCAACAAGGTTGCTATTTTGATAAAAGAGTTTTTGATTACTTACCCAACACTCGGGAAGTAAAATTCTTGGAACAAGTTAATCCATTAACAGGCATCACCTGGGAAATATCTGTGAGTTCTCCTTTCCAACTAGATACGACTTCTTGGTGGAGCTGTATCAACAAGTTTCTACTTGGGGAAAGGGGGAACGAGCTTTACGTTTCAGAGTCATGGATTTCATCTGAACTAGGAGTGGCGTAAGTGGTCGAGTGGCGCCGGCCCAGCCTTATTATATTGGCACAAATGGCCCGGAAGTTCCGCTAAGGCGGTCCATTCCTTATGAGTTCAGTGTTCGGTTGACAAGTAAATCCGACAGGTTCTCCTCTACATATAGAAAATGGTGGGGTTGCACTACTACGACTGATCATCGTAAGTGGTCTTCCTGGCGTGGCAAACTCCCGTAATGAGTTCATCATCCAATTGGATATTTCTGCAACACTACCCAGAGCACTTCGATAGAAAGACTACGGTTGGGCGATTGTTGAGTGTTGGCAGGGTCAAGTTTTCAAATGATGTTTGCATCAAATGAAGTATCTCATAACTTCATTTTATTTTGATGATATTTTAAAGATTGAATCTATTCAAGTATTATCTTGTAGTCTCATCTATGTGATGAACTTTTGAACTAATTATAACTTGAACGGTGGTAGTTCAAGTAGTATTTGGAAAAGGTATAAGTATATTGGAGTATCTTGTAACTTCATCTTTTAAACTTATATCTAGTAAATGATTATCTTATGCATGACAAAGATTTTCAGAAAAACATTGAGACAAGGTTAGATATATGAGATCACCTTGCAACGGTATTTTTATACAGTTATACACTGGAACTCTGTGTGTATTATGCATGGAAGAGGACTTCCAATATTTTGAAAAGTATATATGTATATATATATACTGAATATTTTGTGACTCCATCGCATTAAGATATCAACTTGGTTCATTTCTTTTGACCAAGACTTTCATGAGTACTATGAGAAGGCTCATATATTGTAAATCATTATACATATTATTTTGGTGGGCTTGCTGCTCACCCTTGCTTTCTTCTTTCATCACACAACATCAGATAGACAAGATGAACAGGACCAAGCTCCCAATTCGCGAGCGGATAGGAAACGTTCCGCAGCTTCCTATAGGCATTGATGTCGCTGTAGCTGAGGTAGGAACAACCAATAGGCTAGGCTTCAACTTTTGATGTACCAGACTTATGTATCTTTATCAATTGTAATAATGGA